>NC_089842.1:246815958-246825061 GCF_035609145.1 Eleutherodactylus coqui | reverse complement strand
CTAACCCTAACCCTAACCCTAACCCTAACCCTAACCCTAACCCTAACCCTAACCCTAACCCTAACCCTAACCCTAACCCTAACCCTAACCCTAACCCTAACCCTAACCCTAACCCTAACCCTAACCCTAACCCTAACCCTAACCCTAACCCTAACCCTAACCCTAACCCTAACCCTAACCCTAACCCTAACCCTAACCCTAACCCTAACCCTAACCCTAACCCTAACCCTAACCCTAACCCTAACCCTAACCCTAACCCTAACCCTAACCCTAACCCTAACCCTAACCCTAACCCTAACCCTAACCCTAACCCTAACCCTAACCCTAACCCTAACCCTAACCCTAACCCTAACCCTAACCCTAACCCTAACCCTAACCCTAACCCTAACCCTAACCCTAACCCTAACCCTAACCCTAACCCTAACCCTAACCCTAACCCTAACCCTAACCCTAACCCTAACCCTAACCCTAACCCTAACCCTAACCCTAACCCTAACCCTAACCCTAACCCTAACCCTAACCCTAACCCTAACCCTAACCCTAACCCTAACCCTAACCCTAACCCTAACCCTAACCCTAACCCTAACCCTAACCCTAACCCTAACCCTAACCCTAACCCTAACCCTAACCCTAACCCTAACCCTAACCCTAACCCTAACCCTAACCCTAACCCTAACCCTAACCCTAACCCTAACCCTAACCCTAACCCTAACCCTAACCCTAACCCTAACCCTAACCCTAACCCTAACCCTAACCCTAACCCTAACCCTAACCCTAACCCTAACCCTAACCCTAACCCTAACCCTAACCCTAACCCTAACCCTAACCCTAACCCTAACCCTAACCCTAACCCTAACCCTAACCCTAACCCTAACCCTAACCCTAACCCTAACCCTAACCCTAACCCTAACCCTAACCCTAACCCTAACCCTAACCCTAACCCTAACCCTAACCCTAACCCTAACCCTAACCCTAACCCTAACCCTAACCCTAACCCTAACCCTAACCCTAACCCTAACCCTAACCCTAACCCTAACCCTAACCCTAACCCTAACCCTAACCCTAACCCTAACCCTAACCCTAACCCTAACCCTAACCCTAACCCTAACCCTAACCCTAACCCTAACCCTAACCCTAACCCTAACCCTAACCCTAACCCTAACCCTAACCCTAACCCTAACCCTAACCCTAACCCTAACCCTAACCCTAACCCTAACCCTAACCCTAACCCTAACCCTAACCCTAACCCTAACCCTAACCCTAACCCTAACCCTAACCCTAACCCTAACCCTAACCCTAACCCTAACCCTAACCCTAACCCTAACCCTAACCCTAACCCTAACCCTAACCCTAACCCTAACCCTAACCCTAACCCTAACCCTAACCCTAACCCTAACCCTAACCCTAACCCTAACCCTAACCCTAACCCTAACCCTAACCCTAACCCTAACCCTAACCCTAACCCTAACCCTAACCCTAACCCTAACCCTAACCCTAACCCTAACCCTAACCCTAACCCTAACCCTAACCCTAACCCTAACCCTAACCCTAACCCTAACCCTAACCCTAACCCTAACCCTAACCCTAACCCTAACCCTAACCCTAACCCTAACCCTAACCCTAACCCTAACCCTAACCCTAACCCTAACCCTAACCCTAACCCTAACCCTAACCCTAACCCTAACCCTAACCCTAACCCTAACCCTAACCCTAACCCTAACCCTAACCCTAACCCTAACCCTAACCCTAACCCTAACCCTAACCCTAACCCTAACCCTAACCCTAACCCTAACCCTAACCCTAACCCTAACCCTAACCCTAACCCTAACCCTAACCCTAACCCTAACCCTAACCCTAACCCTAACCCTAACCCTAACCCTAACCCTAACCCTAACCCTAACCCTAACCCTAACCCTAACCTAACCCTAACCCTAACCCTAACCCTAACCCTAACCCTAACCCTAACCCTAACCCTAACCCTAACCCTAACCCTAACCCTAACCCTAACCCTAACCCTAACCCTAACCCTAACCCTAACCCTAACCCTAACCCTAACCCTAACCCTAACCCTAACCCTAACCCTAACCCTAACCCTAACCCTAACCCTAACCCTAACCCTAACCCTAACCCTAACCCTAACCCTAACCCTAACCCTAACCCTAACCCTAACCCTAACCCTAACCCTAACCCTAACCCTAACCCTAACCCTAACCCTAACCCTAACCCTAACCCTAACCCTAACCCTAACCCTAACCCTAACCCTAACCCTAACCCTAACCCTAACCCTAACCCTAACCCTAACCCTAACCCTAACCCTAACCCTAACCCTAACCCTAACCCTAACCCTAACCCTAACCCTAACCCTAACCCTAACCCTAACCCTAACCCTAACCCTAACCCTAACCCTAACCCTAACCCTAACCCTAACCCTAACCCTAACCCTAACCCTAACCCTAACCCTAACCCTAACCCTAACCCTAACCCTAACCCTAACCCTAACCCTAACCCTAACCCTAACCCTAACCCTAACCCTAACCCTAACCCTAACCCTAACCCTAACCCTAACCCTAACCCTAACCCTAACCCTAACCCTAACCCTAACCCTAACCCTAACCCTAACCCTAACCCTAACCCTAACCCTAACCCTAACCCTAACCCTAACCCTAACCCTAACCCTAACCCTAACCCTAACCCTAACCCTAACCCTAACCCTAACCCTAACCCTAACCCTAACCCTAACCCTAACCCTAACCCTAACCCTAACCCTAACCCTAACCCTAACCCTAACCCTAACCCTAACCCTAACCCTAACCCTAACCCTAACCCTAACCCTAACCCTAACCCTAACCCTAACCCTAACCCTAACCCTAACCCTAACCCTAACCCTAACCCTAACCCTAACCCTAACCCTAACCCTAACCCTAACCCTAACCCTAACCCTAACCCTAACCCTAACCCTAACCCTAACCCTAACCCTAACCCTAACCCTAACCCTAACCCTAACCCTAACCCTAACCCTAACCCTAACCCTAACCCTAACCCTAACCCTAACCCTAACCCTAACCCTAACCCTAACCCTAACCCTAACCCTAACCCTAACCCTAACCCTAACCCTAACCCTAACCCTAACCCTAACCCTAACCCTAACCCTAACCCTAACCCTAACCCTAACCCTAACCCTAACCCTAACCCTAACCCTAACCCTAACCCTAACCCTAACCCTAACCCTAACCCTAACCCTAACCCTAACCCTAACCCTAACCCTAACCCTAACCCTAACCCTAACCCTAACCCTAACCCTAACCCTAACCCTAACCCTAACCCTAACCCTAACCCTAACCCTAACCCTAACCCTAACCCTAACCCTAACCCTAACCCTAACCCTAACCCTAACCCTAACCCTAACCCTAACCCTAACCCTAACCCTAACCCTAACCCTAACCCTAACCCTAACCCTAACCCTAACCCTAACCCTAACCCTAACCCTAACCCTAACCCTAACCCTAACCCTAACCCTAACCCTAACCCTAACCCTAACCCTAACCCTAACCCTAACCCTAACCCTAACCCTAACCCTAACCCTAACCCTAACCCTAACCCTAACCCTAACCCTAACCCTAACCCTAACCCTAACCCTAACCCTAACCCTAACCCTAACCCTAACCCTAACCCTAACCCTAACCCTAACCCTAACCCTAACCCTAACCCTAACCCTAACCCTAACCCTAACCCTAACCCTAACCCTAACCCTAACCCTAACCCTAACCCTAACCCTAACCCTAACCCTAACCCTAACCCTAACCCTAACCCTAACCCTAACCCTAACCCTAACCCTAACCCTAACCCTAACCCTAACCCTAACCCTAACCCTAACCCTAACCCTAACCCTAACCCTAACCCTAACCCTAACCCTAACCCTAACCCTAACCCTAACCCTAACCCTAACCCTAACCCTAACCCTAACCCTAACCCTAACCCTAACCCTAACCCTAACCCTAACCCTAACCCTAACCCTAACCCTAACCCTAACCCTAACCCTAACCCTAACCCTAACCCTAACCCTAACCCTAACCCTAACCCTAACCCTAACCCTAACCCTAACCCTAACCCTAACCCTAACCCTAACCCTAACCCTAACCCTAACCCTAACCCTAACCCTAACCCTAACCCTAACCCTAACCCTAACCCTAACCCTAACCCTAACCCTAACCCTAACCCTAACCCTAACCCTAACCCTAACCCTAACCCTAACCCTAACCCTAACCCTAACCCTAACCCTAACCCTAACCCTAACCCTAACCCTAACCCTAACCCTAACCCTAACCCTAACCCTAACCCTAACCCTAACCCTAACCCTAACCCTAACCCTAACCCTAACCCTAACCCTAACCCTAACCCTAACCCTAACCCTAACCCTAACCCTAACCCTAACCCTAACCCTAACCCTAACCCTAACCCTAACCCTAACCCTAACCCTAACCCTAACCCTAACCCTAACCCTAACCCTAACCCTAACCCTAACCCTAACCCTAACCCTAACCCTAACCCTAACCCTAACCCTAACCCTAACCCTAACCCTAACCCTAACCCTAACCCTAACCCTAACCCTAACCCTAACCCTAACCCTAACCCTAACCCTAACCCTAACCCTAACCCTAACCCTAACCCTAACCCTAACCCTAACCCTAACCCTAACCCTAACCCTAACCCTAACCCTAACCCTAACCCTAACCCTAACCCTAACCCTAACCCTAACCCTAACCCTAACCCTAACCCTAACCCTAACCCTAACCCTAACCCTAACCCTAACCCTAACCCTAACCCTAACCCTAACCCTAACCCTAACCCTAACCCTAACCCTAACCCTAACCCTAACCCTAACCCTAACCCTAACCCTAACCCTAACCCTAACCCTAACCCTAACCCTAACCCTAACCCTAACCCTAACCCTAACCCTAACCCTAACCCTAACCCTAACCCTAACCCTAACCCTAACCCTAACCCTAACCCTAACCCTAACCCTAACCCTAACCCTAACCCTAACCCTAACCCTAACCCTAACCCTAACCCTAACCCTAACCCTAACCCTAACCCTAACCCTAACCCTAACCCTAACCCTAACCCTAACCCTAACCCTAACCCTAACCCTAACCCTAACCCTAACCCTAACCCTAACCCTAACCCTAACCCTAACCCTAACCCTAACCCTAACCCTAACCCTAACCCTAACCCTAACCCTAACCCTAACCCTAACCCTAACCCTAACCCTAACCCTAACCCTAACCCTAACCCTAACCCTAACCCTAACCCTAACCCTAACCCTAACCCTAACCCTAACCCTAACCCTAACCCTAACCCTAACCCTAACCCTAACCCTAACCCTAACCCTAACCCTAACCCTAACCCTAACCCTAACCCTAACCCTAACCCTAACCCTAACCCTAACCCTAACCCTAACCCTAACCCTAACCCTAACCCTAACCCTAACCCTAACCCTAACCCTAACCCTAACCCTAACCCTAACCCTAACCCTAACCCTAACCCTAACCCTAACCCTAACCCTAACCCTAACCCTAACCCTAACCCTAACCCTAACCCTAACCCTAACCCTAACCCTAACCCTAACCCTAACCCTAACCCTAACCCTAACCCTAACCCTAACCCTAACCCTAACCCTAACCCTAACCCTAACCCTAACCCTAACCCTAACCCTAACCCTAACCCTAACCCTAACCCTAACCCTAACCCTAACCCTAACCCTAACCCTAACCCTAACCCTAACCCTAACCCTAACCCTAACCCTAACCCTAACCCTAACCCTAACCCTAACCCTAACCCTAACCCTAACCCTAACCCTAACCCTAACCCTAACCCTAACCCTAACCCTAACCCTAACCCTAACCCTAACCCTAACCCTAACCCTAACCCTAACCCTAACCCTAACCCTAACCCTAACCCTAACCCTAACCCTAACCCTAACCCTAACCCTAACCCTAACCCTAACCCTAACCCTAACCCTAACCCTAACCCTAACCCTAACCCTAACCCTAACCCTAACCCTAACCCTAACCCTAACCCTAACCCTAACCCTAACCCTAACCCTAACCCTAACCCTAACCCTAACCCTAACCCTAACCCTAACCCTAACCCTAACCCTAACCCTAACCCTAACCCTAACCCTAACCCTAACCCTAACCCTAACCCTAACCCTAACCCTAACCCTAACCCTAACCCTAACCCTAACCCTAACCCTAACCCTAACCCTAACCCTAACCCTAACCCTAACCCTAACCCTAACCCTAACCCTAACCCTAACCCTAACCCTAACCCTAACCCTAACCCTAACCCTAACCCTAACCCTAACCCTAACCCTAACCCTAACCCTAACCCTAACCCTAACCCTAACCCTAACCCTAACCCTAACCCTAACCCTAACCCTAACCCTAACCCTAACCCTAACCCTAACCCTAACCCTAACCCTAACCCTAACCCTAACCCTAACCCTAACCCTAACCCTAACCCTAACCCTAACCCTAACCCTAACCCTAACCCTAACCCTAACCCTAACCCTAACCCTAACCCTAACCCTAACCCTAACCCTAACCCTAACCCTAACCCTAACCCTAACCCTAACCCTAACCCTAACCCTAACCCTAACCCTAACCCTAACCCTAACCCTAACCCTAACCCTAACCCTAACCCTAACCCTAACCCTAACCCTAACCCTAACCCTAACCCTAACCCTAACCCTAACCCTAACCCTAACCCTAACCCTAACCCTAACCCTAACCCTAACCCTAACCCTAACCCTAACCCTAACCCTAACCCTAACCCTAACCCTAACCCTAACCCTAACCCTAACCCTAACCCTAACCCTAACCCTAACCCTAACCCTAACCCTAACCCTAACCCTAACCCTAACCCTAACCCTAACCCTAACCCTAACCCTAACCCTAACCCTAACCCTAACCCTAACCCTAACCCTAACCCTAACCCTAACCCTAACCCTAACCCTAACCCTAACCCTAACCCTAACCCTAACCCTAACCCTAACCCTAACCCTAACCCTAACCCTAACCCTAACCCTAACCCTAACCCTAACCCTAACCCTAACCCTAACCCTAACCCTAACCCTAACCCTAACCCTAACCCTAACCCTAACCCTAACCCTAACCCTAACCCTAACCCTAACCCTAACCCTAACCCTAACCCTAACCCTAACCCTAACCCTAACCCTAACCCTAACCCTAACCCTAACCCTAACCCTAACCCTAACCCTAACCCTAACCCTAACCCTAACCCTAACCCTAACCCTAACCCTAACCCTAACCCTAACCCTAACCCTAACCCTAACCCTAACCCTAACCCTAACCCTAACCCTAACCCTAACCCTAACCCTAACCCTAACCCTAACCCTAACCCTAACCCTAACCCTAACCCTAACCCTAACCCTAACCCTAACCCTAACCCTAACCCTAACCCTAACCCTAACCCTAACCCTAACCCTAACCCTAACCCTAACCCTAACCCTAACCCTAACCCTAACCCTAACCCTAACCCTAACCCTAACCCTAACCCTAACCCTAACCCTAACCCTAACCCTAACCCTAACCCTAACCCTAACCCTAACCCTAACCCTAACCCTAACCCTAACCCTAACCCTAACCCTAACCCTAACCCTAACCCTAACCCTAACCCTAACCCTAACCCTAACCCTAACCCTAACCCTAACCCTAACCCTAACCCTAACCCTAACCCTAACCCTAACCCTAACCCTAACCCTAACCCTAACCCTAACCCTAACCCTAACCCTAACCCTAACCCTAACCCTAACCCTAACCCTAACCCTAACCCTAACCCTAACCCTAACCCTAACCCTAACCCTAACCCTAACCCTAACCCTAACCCTAACCCTAACCCTAACCCTAACCCTAACCCTAACCCTAACCCTAACCCTAACCCTAACCCTAACCCTAACCCTAACCCTAACCCTAACCCTAACCCTAACCCTAACCCTAACCCTAACCCTAACCCTAACCCTAACCCTAACCCTAACCCTAACCCTAACCCTAACCCTAACCCTAACCCTAACCCTAACCCTAACCCTAACCCTAACCCTAACCCTAACCCTAACCCTAACCCTAACCCTAACCCTAACCCTAACCCTAACCCTAACCCTAACCCTAACCCTAACCCTAACCCTAACCCTAACCCTAACCCTAACCCTAACCCTAACCCTAACCCTAACCCTAACCCTAACCCTAACCCTAACCCTAACCCTAACCCTAACCCTAACCCTAACCCTAACCCTAACCCTAACCCTAACCCTAACCCTAACCCTAACCCTAACCCTAACCCTAACCCTAACCCTAACCCTAACCCTAACCCTAACCCTAACCCTAACCCTAACCCTAACCCTAACCCTAACCCTAACCCTAACCCTAACCCTAACCCTAACCCTAACCCTAACCCTAACCCTAACCCTAACCCTAACCCTAACCCTAACCCTAACCCTAACCCTAACCCTAACCCTAACCCTAACCCTAACCCTAACCCTAACCCTAACCCTAACCCTAACCCTAACCCTAACCCTAACCCTAACCCTAACCCTAACCCTAACCCTAACCCTAACCCTAACCCTAACCCTAACCCTAACCCTAACCCTAACCCTAACCCTAACCCTAACCCTAACCCTAACCCTAACCCTAACCCTAACCCTAACCCTAACCCTAACCCTAACCCTAACCCTAACCCTAACCCTAACCCTAACCCTAACCCTAACCCTAACCCTAACCCTAACCCTAACCCTAACCCTAACCCTAACCCTAACCCTAACCCTAACCCTAACCCTAACCCTAACCCTAACCCTAACCCTAACCCTAACCCTAACCCTAACCCTAACCCTAACCCTAACCCTAACCCTAACCCTAACCCTAACCCTAACCCTAACCCTAACCCTAACCCTAACCCTAACCCTAACCCTAACCCTAACCCTAACCCTAACCCTAACCCTAACCCTAACCCTAACCCTAACCCTAACCCTAACCCTAACCCTAACCCTAACCCTAACCCTAACCCTAACCCTAACCCTAACCCTAACCCT
>NC_089842.1:246653458-246808458 GCF_035609145.1 Eleutherodactylus coqui | reverse complement strand
ACCCTTTAACCCCGTAACCCAACCCCTTAACCCTTTAACCCCGTAACCCAACCCCGTAACCCAACCCCCAACTTAACCCTTTAACCCCGTTACCCAACCCCCAACTTAACCCTTTAGCCCCGTTACCCAACCCCCAACTTAACCCTTTAGCCCCGTAACCCAACCACCAACTTAACCCTTTAGCCCCGTAACCCAACCCCCAACTTAACCCTTTAACCCCGTAACCCAACCCCCAACTTAACCCTTTAACCCCGTAACCCAACCCCCAACTTAACCCCCTAACCCTCTAATCTTAACCCCTAACCCCAACCCCAACCCTCTAACCCACCAACCCACCTTCACTCACTCCTTAACCATAACCCCCTAACCCCAACCCACCCTCACTCCTTAACCTTTACCCTAACCATAACCCCCCAACCCCAACCCACCCTCTCTCTCTCTCACTCCTTAACCTTTAACATTTACCCCAACCCACCCTCACTCCTTAACCCTAACCATCTAAACCCCAACCCACCCTCACTCCTTAACCCTAACCCCCTAAACCCCAAGCCACCCTCACTCCTTAACCCTAACCATAACCCCCTAAACCCTTAGCCATCCTCACCTTTACCCCTAATCCTAACCCAACCCCTAACTTAACCCTTTAACCCCGTAACCCAACCCCTAACTTAACCCTTTAACCTCATAACCCAACCCCTTAACCCAACCCTTTAACCCCGTAACCCAACCACTTAAACCAACCCCCAACTTAACCCTTTAACCCCTTAACCCAACCCCCAACTTAACCCTTTAGCCCCGTAACCCAACCCCCAACTTAACCCTTTAGCCCCGTAACCCAACCCCCAACTTAACCCCTTAACCCCGTAACCCAACCCCCAACTTAACCCCTTAACCCCGTAACCCAACCCCCAACTTAACCCCTTAACCCCGTAACCCAACCCCCAACTTAACCCCTTAACCCCGTAACCCAACCCCCAACTTAACCCCTTAACCCCGTAACCCAACCCCCAACTTAACCCCTTAACCCCGTAACCCAACCCCCAACTTAACCCCTTAACCCCGTAACCCAACCCCCAACTTAACCCCTTAACCCCGTAACCCAACCCCCAACTTAACCCTTTAACCCCGTAACCCAACCCCTTAACCCTACACCCAACGTAACGCTTTAACCCCGTAACCCAACCCCATAACCCAACCCTTTAACCCCGTAACCCAACCCTTTAACCCCGTAACCCAACCCTTTAACCCAACCCCCAACTTAACCCTTTAACCCCGTAACCCAACCCCCAACTTAACCCTTTAACCCCGTAACCCAACCCCCAACTTAACCCTTTAACCCCGTAACCCAACCCCTTAACCCTTTAACCCCGTAACCCAACCCCGTAACCCAACCCCGTAACCCAACCCCGTAACCCAACCCCCAACTTAACCCTTTAACCCCGTTACCCCAACCCCCAACTTAACCCTTTAGCCCCGTAACCCAACCCCCAACTTAACCCTTTAGCCCCGTAACCCAACCCCCAACTTAACCCTTTAACCCCGTAACCCAACCCCCAACTTAACCCTTTAGCCCCGTAACCCAACCCCCAACTTAACCCTTTAGCCCCGTAACCCAACCCCCAACTTAACCCTTTAGCCCCGTAACCCAACCCCCAACTTAACCCTTTAGCCCCGTAACCCAACCCCCAACTTAACCCTTTAGCCCCGTAACCCAACCCCCAACTTAACCCTTTAGCCCCGTAACCCAACCCCGTAACCCAACCCCCAACTTAACCCTTTAGCCCCGTAACCCAACCCCGTAACCCAACCCCCAACTTAACCCTTTAGCCCCGTAACCCAACCCCCAATTTAACCCCTTAACCCAACCCCCAACTTAACCCCTTAACCCAACCCCCAACTTAACCCTTTAGCCCCTTAACCCAGCCCCCAACTTAACCCTTTAGCCCCTTAGCCCCCAACCTAACCCTTTAGCCCCTTAGCCCCCAACTTAGCCCCTTAGCCCCCAACTTAGCCCTTTAACCCCTTAGCCCCCAACTTAGCCCTTTAACCCCTTAGCCCCCAACTTAGCCCTTTAACCCCTTAGCCCCCAACTTAGCCCTTTAACCCCTTAGCCCCCAACTTAGCCCTTTAACCCCTTAGCCCCCAACTTAGCCCTTTAACCCCTTAGCCCCCAACTTAGCCCTTTAACCTTAACTTTGCCCCCAACTTAGCCCTTTAACCTTAACTTTGCCCCCAACTTAACCCTTTAACCTTAACTTTGCCCCTTAGCCCCCAACTTAGCCCTTTAACCCCTTAGCCCCCAACTTAGCCCTTTAACCCCTTAGCCCCCAACTTAGCCCTTTAACCCCTTAGCCCCCAACTTAGCCCTTTAACCCCTTAGCCCCCAACTTAGCCCTTTAACCCCTTAGCCCCCAACTTAGCCCTTTAACCCCTTAGCCCCCAACTTAGCCCTTTAACCCCTTAGCCCCCAACTTAGCCCTTTAACCCCTTAGCCCCCAACTTAACCCTTTAACCCCTTAGCCCCCAACTTAACCCTTTAACCCCTTAGCCCCCAACTTAACCCTTTAACCCCTTAGCCCCCAACTTAACCCTTTAACCCCTTAGCCCCCAACTTAACCCTTTAACCCCTTAGCCCCCAACTTAACCCTTTAACCCCTTAGCCCCCAACTTAACCCTTTAACCCCTTAGCCCCCAACTTAACCCTTTAACCCCTTAGCCCCCAACTTAACCCTTTAACCCCTTAGCCCCCAACTTAACCCTTTAACCCCTTAGCCCCCAACTTAACCCTTTAACCCCTTAGCCCCCAACTTAACCCTTTAACCCCTTAGCCCCCAACTTAACCCTTTAACCCCTTAGCCCCCAACTTAACCCTTTAACCCCTTAGCCCCCAACTTAACCCTTTAACCCCTTAGCCCCCAACTTAACCCTTTAACCCCTTAGCCCCCAACTTAACCCTTTAACCCCTTTGCCCCCAACTTAACCCCTTTGCCCCCAACTTAACCCCTTTGCCCCCAACTTAACCCCTTTGCCCCCAACTTAACCCCTTTGCCCCCAACTTAACCCCTTTGCCCCCAACTTAACCCCTTTGCCCCTAACTTAACCCCTTTGCCCCTAACTTAACCCCTTTGCCCCCGAAGTCTAACCCTAACCCACACTCCAACTGCAAAACCCCCTCAAACCCCTACCAATACATTAATACACAAATAGGCGATGCACAATTGATAAAACGACATGCATATCAAGTATAAAATAAATGATACAATTTGCTTTTTTTTAAAAAAAAATTGAATTTGATAACAAAACATATGACAGTACAGTAGTATTTTCCTATATCTGCTATGCTGATTATTTCTATTTAAATATTAACTCACCAACAAACTCCATTTTAGTCAAATGATGTTCTTTAGTGAATTACTATAACGCATTAAGAAATTGGGCATAAGAGAAACAAATGGGGCATTTGGAGTTTATGGAACTATATAAAATATGCAAAACCATCCAAGTTAAAGGGTTTTTCCCGCGGCAGCAAGTGGTGTTATACACTTCTGTATGGCCATATTAATGGACTTTGTAATATACATCGTGCATTAAATATGAGCCATACAGAAGTTATACACTTACCCCCTCCGATGCTGGCGTCCTCGTCTCCATGGCGCCGACTAACACTGTCTTCTCCTTCCGTTAGACGCGCTTGCGCTGTGCGGTCTTCTGCTCTGTTCAATGGGGCCACTTCGGCGTGCTCGCGCCGCCGAGGTCTTCTGCGCATGCGCAGACCAGCTCTCCGGCGCGAGCACGCCGGAGTGGCCCCATTGAACAGAGCAGAAGACCACACAGCGCAAGCACGTCTAATGGAAGGAGAAGACAGCGATAGTCGGCGCCATGGAGACGAGCACGCCAGCACCCGAGGGGGTAAGTGTATAACTTCTGTATAGCTCATATTTAATGCACGATGTATATTACAAAGTGCATTAATATGGCCATACAGAAGTGTATAACCTCACTTGCTGCCGCGGGAAAACCCCTTTAAGTCTACTAACAGGAAATTATATTTTACATACAACTATTAGCCATCCACCGATCCATAAACTAGGAGAAATTCTCCAACTTCTCAATGTCATAGAAACATAAATTTGGAACAAGCATAGATTTTGTCCAAAATAGGAAAAGTTAATGGGTCCCAACTCAATTATTCAATTCTAAGCGCAAAAGAATTAGCGTCCAAATTTTATGTACGTAATCTAATTCTCTCACTTCCCGATGTCATAAAAATTTGAAATTTGGCACAAGCATTGATTATGTCATAAATAGGAAAAGCTAATGGGTCCCAATTTGATTATTCAATTCAAAGCGCAAAAGAATTAGCGTCCAAATTTTACGTCTGGAATCTTATTCTCTCACTTCCTGATGACATCTATATCTATCTATCTATCTATCTATATCTATATCTATATAAAGCTGAAAGCCCTCACTGACTGACTGACTGACTGACTCGCCAAAGGTTCTCCAACTTCCCGATATCGTAGAAACATGAATTTTGGCACGAGCATAGATTATCTTCAAAATAGGAAAAGAAATTGGGTCCCAACTTGATTATTCAATTCTATGCGCAAAAGAATTAGCGTCCAACTTTTACATACGGAATCTAATTTTTTCACTTCCCGGTGTCTTAGAAACTCGAAATTTGGCATGGGCATTGATTATGTCATAAATAGGTAATGCTAATGGGTCCCAACTCGATTATTCAATTCTAGCGCAAAAGAATTGGCGTCGAAATTTTACGTACATAATCTAAATCTCTCACTTCCCAATGCCATAGAAACTCGAAATTTGGCACGGGCATTGAATATGTCATAAATAGGAAAAGCTAATGGGTCCCAACTCGATTATTCAATTCTATGCGCAAAAGAATTAGCATCCAAATTTTACGTACGGAATGTCATTTTTTCACTTTACGGTGTCATAAAAACGTGAAATTTGGCACGAGCATTGATTATGTCATAAATAGGAAAAGCTAATGGGTCTCAAGTCGATTATTCAATTGTAGCGCAAAAGAATTGGCGTCGAAATTTTACGTGTGGAATGTAATTTTCTCACTTTCCGGTGTCATAGAAACATGAAATTTGGCACGAGCATTGATTATGTCATCAATAGGAAAAGCTAATAGGTCCCAACTCGATTATTCAATTCTATGTGTAAAAGAATTAGCGTCCAAATTTTACGTGCGGAATGTCATTTTCTCACTTTCCGGTGTCATAGAAACGGGAAATTTGGCACGAGCATTGATTATGTCATAAATAGGAAAAGCTAATGGGTCCCAACTCCATTATTCAATTCTATGCGCAAAAGAATTAGCGTCCAAATTTTACGTGCGGTATGTAATTTTCTCACTTTCCGGTGTCAAAGAAACATGAAATTTGGCACGAGCATTGATTATGTCATCAATAGGAAAAGCTAATGGGTCCCAACTCGATTATTCAATTCTAAGCGCAAAAGAATTAGTGTCCAAATTTTATGTACGTAATCTAATTCTCTCACTTCCTGATGTCATTTTATATGAAGGAAACGTCACATGGTTACCTCCACGTGGTTTTTCCTGGGTAACGCAGAGAACTATGCAAAATGGTGAACATATGTTTTTCCTCAGTATCTCTAAAGTAACCACGACTTCATAAGTTTTTCCGTGTGAACACCAGATAAACACCAGTAGCAAATTAACTCGGGCGAAGCCGGGTATATCAGCTAGTCTATATATATAAAGACGAAAGCCCTCACTGACTCACTCACTGACTGACTGACTCGCCAAAAGTTCTCCAACTTCCCAATGTCGTAGAAACATGATATTTGGCACACGCATAGATTATCTCAAAAATAGGAAAAGTAATTGGGTCCCAACTCGATTATTCAATTCTAGCGCAAAAGAATTGGCGTCGAAATTTTACGTACGTAATCTAAATCTGTCACTTTCCAATGTCATAGAAACTTAAAATTTGGCCCGAGCATTGATTATGTCATAAATGGGAAAAGTTAATGGGTCCCAACATGTTCAATTTTATGCGCAAAAGAATTAGCCTCCAAATTTTACGTACGGAAACTAATTATCTCACTTTCCGGTGTCATAGAAACGTGAAATTTGACACGAGCATTGATTATGTCATAAATAGGAAACGCTAATGGGTCCCAACTCGATTATTTAATTCTATGTGCAAAAGAATTAGCGTCCAAATTTTACGTGCAAAATGTAATTTTTTCACTTTCCGGTGTCATAGAAACGGGAAATTTGGCACGAGCATTGATTATGTCATAAATAGGAAAAGTTAATGGGTCTCAACTTGATTATTCAATTCTATGTGCAAAAGAATTAGTGTCCAAATTTTATGTACATAATCTAATTCTCTCACTTCCTGATGTCATTTTATATAAAGGAAACGTCGCATGGTTACCTCCCGTGGTGTTTCCTGGGTAACGCAGAGAATTATGCAAAATGGTGAACATATGTTTTTCCGGTATCTCTAAAGTAAGCACGACTTCATAAGATTTTCCGTGTGAACACCAGATAAACACCAGTACCAAATTAACCTGGACGAAGCCGGGTATATCAGATAGTGTATCCATATGTGAACACTTACTTGAAAGGGGGTGGGAGGGAATTTTTGCTCTAATGCAGACAAGCAAACTAAATGTAAATATGTGTGCACACACATACATATGCGCACAAGCGGACGTATGGACTTGTGTGTACACACATGCAAAAGTGCATCTCTCATATCACACAGCATAGGTCTGGACATGGGAAAGATGGAAGTGATAAAAACAGCTTACCGTCACGCTCGGGACTGAAGAGATATGGAGGCCAAAAGTGCTGATGGTACCTGTAAAAAAAAAAAAAATTAGGCTGACAAAAAGTAGAGGAAAAGAGACAACAAATCATAAATACAATGGCTGGATACAGGGGCGTAACTAAAGGTTCAGGGGCCCATACCTAAACTGTGCTGCGCACAGCTGTAAAATCAATTTATATACATGATCTAGCCCCTTGGCAATAAGCTTTCCAAACATGACATATTTCCTGGAGAACATGAAAAATTGTTTGTAGCACCTTAGGCTAATCTCACACGGGCCATGAATCACAGCCCAAAATCACGCACGCGAATATGCAAATTTGGCGCGGATGCGAGGCATTTTTGTATCAAAAAACGTCTTGCATCACTCCAGGGAAGTCGCAATCCTGCTATTATTTTCAATGCAGCGATCTCACACCACACAGCATGCACCTAGCACGTGGTACCATGCTGCTGGCGGCCCCATTGAAATCAAAGATAGGGCTGCAGAGACCTCATATCTCCTGTACATAATTAGTTATGTATAGCTGGTATACATTATACATCTCCTGTATATTTTCCAGCAAAATAATGCTTGGCCACACACACAAGGGGGTCATTGGAATGCCTCATAGAATCAAAGAATGGTAGAGTTGGAAGGGACCTCCAGGGTCATCTGGTCCAACACCCTGCTCAGTGCAGTTTTACTAAATCATCCCAGACAGATGTCTGCCCAGCCTCTGTTTGAACACTTCCATTGAAGGAGAACTCCCCACCTCCCGTGGTAACCTGTTCCACTCATTGATCCCCCTCACTGTCTAATATGTAATCTGTGTCTCCTCCCTTTCAGTTTCATCCCATTGCTTCTAGTCTTTCCTTGTACAGATGAGAATAGGGCTGATCCCCCCTGCACTGTGACAGCCCTTCAGGTATTTGTAGACAGCTATTAAGTCTCCTCTCAGCCTTCTCTTCTGCTAAACATTCCCAGATCCTTTACCCGTTCCTCATAGGACATGATTTGCAGACCGCTCACTCTCTTGGTAACTCTTCTTTGAACTTGCTCTAGATCAGTGATGGCGAACATTTTAAAGACCAAGTGCCCAAACTCCAACCCAAAACCCACATATTTATGGCAAAGTGCCATCATGTCAGGGGGGCAGGGCTTATCACGACGTATGATTTTACCCCCGTCGTTCTAAAAATAGACAGCGTGCGGATTTTGACTGCTTTTTGGATGCAGAAACACTGCAGAATGTCCTCAGCGGAAATGTCTGTGGAAAATTCTGCAGCATTTCCGCATCCAAAAAGCAGTCAAAATCTGCATGCTGTCTATTTTGAAGCGTCCCTGCCCATCTCTGCCACAAGTAAACATACCCCAGCGGTAACAGTGACCTTCCCCACAGAGGTCACCAGTACGATAGCGAACATCTCACAGCGGCCACCAGTACGACAGTGAACATCCCACAGCGGCCCCCAGTACGATAGGGACTCCCTCCCCCCCCCTACAGTGGCCCCAGTGTAGTAGCGACACCCCACAGCGACCCCCAGTGTAGCAGCGACACCCCACAGCGACCCCCAGTGTAGTAGCGACACCCCACAGCGACCCCCAGTGTAGTAGCGACACCCCACAGCGGTCCCCAAAGTAATAGCGACACCCCACAGCGGTCCCCAAAGTAATAGCGATACCCCACAGCGGTCCCCAAAGTAATAGCGACACCCCACAGCGGTCCCCAAAGTAATAGCGACACCCCACAGCGGCCCCCAAAGTAATAGTGACACCCCACAGCGGCCCCCAAAGTAATAGTGACACCCCACAGCGGCCCCCAAAGTAATAGCGACACCCCACAGCGGCCCCCAGTATAGTAGTGACACCCCACAGCGGCCCACAGTATAGTAGTGACACCCCACAGCGGCCCCCCAGTTTAATAGTAACACCCTTCAGTGGCCCCCTGTATTATAGTGACATCCCCAACCCCCTTCCCCGAGACCCATATACTTACCCCCTCCTCCCCGTGGAAGCTCTGCTCCTCCTCTGCCCGGCGTTGCTGCTGACACTGAGCATATTAATTTTTGCTTCCCCACTTCTGCCCTAATCAGCAATTCCAGCAACCTGATTGGTTGTTAGGGTTGACTGATTTGCCGAACAAACAAATCAGGTTGCTGGAATTGTTGATTAGGGCAGAAGTGGGGAAGAAAAGGTTAATATGCATCCCTGGCATACGCTGTGACATCAGTGTGCAGCCGGACGTCTCCTCCCCCTGCTCTCATGGAACCAAGTAGTAGGAGACATCGGGGGAGGAGGATTCCGACTGCACACTGACGTCACAGTGTGCGCCGGGATCAGCGACACTGAGTGAATGCCAGAAGGAAAGCCGCGGCCTCTGCCGGTATTCACAAGTGGTGAGTGACCGATGGCATCGTGTGCCAACAGGGAGGGTCCCCCGTGCCATAGGTTCGCCACCACTGATCTGGATAGTCTATTTCTTTCTGGTGCCTAGAACTGAACATAGTATTCCAGATGAGATCCGACTACGGAGGAGTAAAGTGGAATAATTACCTTACGTGATCTAGACTCTATGCTTCTCTTAATACATTCCAGAATTGTCTTTGCCTTTTTGGCTGCTGCATCACATTGTTGACTCATGTTCAGCCTATGATCTATTAGTATACCCATGTCTTTTTCACATGTGCTGCTGCTTAGCCCAATTTCTCCCATTCTGTATGTGCCGTTTTTCATTTTTCTTGCCCAGATGTAGGACTTTGCATTTCTCAAGGAGAAATGCGAAGTCTCCACAACATTGTCATACTTCCCTGACTGCCCGAGCACCAGATTAATATGGTATATCGACCATCTGGGAGGCCAACTTCGACAGTCAATGAGTTTGGATGATCTAGAGGCTCAATAACAGCAAATGGAGAGTGAACTATCGCAGGATACCAGACGGAACCTGTATACCTCTATGCCCAACTGTATCACATCTTGTATTCAAACTAGAGGTGATACAGCAGGGTACTAGAGCCTCTGTGCCCACCCGTATCACAGCTTGTATCCAAACTAGAGGGGGTACAACAGGGTACTAGAACCCCCCTAACCCTTAACCCTAACCCTCAACCCTACCCTACTCCTAACCCAAAACTCTAACCCCCAATACCCTAACACCTAACCCCCTAACCCCGAACACCCTATCCTCTAACCCTTACCCAAATCCTAACCCTAACCCCCTAACCCCAAGACTCTAAACCTAACCCTCTAACCCCAACACCCTAACCCTAACCGAACTCTATCCCCAACCCACCCTCACTCCCTAACCTTAACCCTAACCCCCTACCCACCCTCACCTCTTAACTCTAAACCTAACTCTAACCCACCCTCACCCCTAACTTCTAACTCTAACCCTAACCATCTAACCCCCTAACCCACCCTCACCTCTAACTAAACCCTTAACCCCTTAACTCTTAACCCTCTAACCCCCGAAGCCTAACCCAAATCCTAACTATCACCCTCTAACCCTAAACCCCTAACCCACCCTCACCTTCTAACTCCAACTCTAACCCTAACCGTATAACCCCCTCAAACCCCTACCAATACATTAATACATGAATAAGCGATGCACAATTGATAAAACGCCATGCATATCAAATATAAAATAAATGACACAATTTGCCATTATTTAAAATTGAATTTGATAACAAAACATACGACAGTACAGTAGTATTTTCCTAAATCTGCTATGCTGATTATTTCTATTTAAATATTAACCCACCAACAAACTTCATTTTAGTCAAATGATGTTATTTAGCGAATTACTATAAACGCATTAAAAAATTGGGCATAAAAGAAACAAATGGGGCATTTGGAGTTTATGGAAATATATTAAATATGCAAAACCATCCAAGTTAAGTCTACTAACAGGAAATTATATTTTACGTACAACCATTAGCCATCCACCGATGCATAAACTAGGAGGAAAAATATACATGTATATTCATCTATCTATAAAGCTGAAAGCCCTCACTGACTGACTCGCCAAAACTTCCCGATGTCGTAGAAACATGAAATTTGGCACGAGCATTGAATGTGTCATAAATAGGAAAAGCTAATGGGTCCCAACTCGATTATTCAATTCTATGCGCAAAAGAATTAGCGTCAAAACCTTACGTATGGAATGTATTTTTCTACCTTTCCAGTGTCATAGAAACGTGAAATTTGGCACGAGCATTAATTATGTCATAAATAGGAAAAGCTAATGGGTCCCACCTCGATTGTTCAATTCTAAGCGCAAAAGAATTAGCATCCACATTTTACGTATGGAATCTAATTTTCTCGCATAGAAACTTGAAATTTGCCACGGGCATTAAATATGTCATAAATAGGAAACGCTAATGGGTCCCAAGTCGATTATTCAATTCTATGCGCAAAAGAATTAGCGTCCACATTTTACGTACGGAATCTAATTCTCTCACTTCCTGATATATATAAATTAATGTATGTCTGTCTGTCCTTTATGCATTACTACACCATTCATCCAATTGCCATGAGACTTTGGGAAGCTGCTGAGTACACTCCTGGGAAGATTACTGGCATAGTACAACTATCCAACGATAGGTGGCGCGCATGCGAGCATCGTCGACAGTTATGCCCCCCAGACAAAGGTCGTTTGATTTCCATCTCAAGCACGAAAGCAAAAGGCATTACGACCAACGGGATGCGTGTTCAACCAGAAAATGATGCATCCGCCGAACGTTTCGCAAGACAATTGCTGGATATTGAGAATGCTGAGGTAAAATGAAAGCTGTGCTGTGATTCGTTGCTATTTCTTATACTGCTGAGGTAACATGAAAGCTGTTCTGTGATTGGTGGCTACTTCTTATACTACTGAGGTTGCATGAAAGCTGCGCTGCGATTCATTGTTATATATTATACCACTGAGGTAACATGAAAGCTGCGCTGTGATTGGTTGCTATATATAATACCGCAGAGGTAAAATGAATGCTGCGCTGTGATTGGTTGCTATTTTTTATATTGCTGAGGCAGAATAAAAGTTGCGCTGTGATTGGTTGTTATATTTTATACTGCTAAGGTAACATAAAAGCTGAACTGTGATTGGGTGTTATATATTATAAAGCTGAGGTAACATGTAAGCTGCGCTGCGATTGGTTGTTATATATTATACCACTGAGGTAACATGAAAGCTGCGCTGTGATTGGTTGATATATAAAAACGAATGAATGTATGTCTGTCTGTCTGTCTTCGCAGCAACGCGCGACGGGTAAGCTAGTGTGTATATATATATATATATATATATATATATATATATATATATATATATATAAAGACGAAAGCCCTCACTGACTCATTCACTCACTCGCTGACTGACTCGCCAAAAGTTCTCCAACTTCCTGATGTCGTAAAAACATGAAATTTCACACAAGCATAGATTAACTCCAAAATAGGGAAAGTAATTGGGTCCAAACTCGATTATTCAATTCTATGCACAAAAGTATTAGCATCCAAATTTTACGTACGGAATCTAATTTTCTCGCTTCCCAATGTCATAGAAACGTGAAATTTGGCAGGAGCATTGATTATGTCATAAATAGGAAAAGCTAATGGGTCCCAACTCGATTAGTCAATTCTATGCGTAAAAGAATTAGCGTCCAAATTTTATGTACGGAATCTAAATCTCTCACTTCCCAATGTCATAGAAACATGTAATTTCGCAGGAGCATTGAATATGTCATAAATAGGAAAAGTTAATAGGTCCCAACTTGGATTATTCAATTCTAGCGCAAAAGAACTGGCATCTAAATTTTACGTACGGAATCTAATTCTCTCACTTCTTGGTGTCATAGAAACATGAAATTTGGAACGGGCATTGATTAGGTCATAAATAAGAAAAGCTGATGGGTCCCAACTCGATTATTTAATTCTATGCACAAAAGAATTAGCGTCCAAATTTTACGTACGGAATATAATTTTCTCACTTCTCGGTGTCATGGAAACTTTAAATTTGGCACGAGCATTGATTATGGCATGAATAGGAAATGTTATTGGGTCCCAACTCGATTATTCAATTCTATGCGCAAAAGAATTAGCGTCCAAATTTTAAGTACAGAATGTAATTTTCTCACTTTCCGGTGTCATAGAAACGTGAAATTTGGCACAAGCATTGATTATGTCATAAATAGGAAAAGCTAATGGGTACCAACTTGATTATTCAATTCTAGCGCAAAAGAACTAGCGTCCAAATTTTACGTACGGAATCTAATTCTCTCACTTCTTGGTGTCATTGAAACATGAAATTTGGAACGGGCATTGATTAGGTCATAAATATGCAAAGTTAATGGGTCCCAACTCGATTATTCAATTCTAAGCTCAAAAGAATTAGTGTCCAAATTTTATGTATGTAATCTAATTCTCTCATTTCCTGATGTCATTTTATATAAAGGAAACGTCGCATGGTTGTCTCCACGTGGTGTTTCCTGGGTAACGCAGAGAACTATGCAACATGGTGAACATATGTTTTTCCGGTGTCTCTAAAGTAAGCACGACTTCATAAGATTTTCCGTGTGAACACCAGATAAACACCAGTACCAAATTAACTCAGCTAGTATATATATATATTAAGACGAAAGCCCTCACTGACTCGCTGACTGACTCGCCAAAAGTTCTCCAACTTCCCGATGTCGTAAAAACATGAAATTTGGCACAAGCATAGATTATCTCCAAAATAGGAGAAGTAATTGGGTCCCAACTCGATTATTCAATTCTATGCACAAAAGAATTAGCGTCCAAATTTTACGTACGGAATCTCATTTTCTCGCTTCCCAATGTCATAGAAACGTGAAATTTGGCAGGAGCATTGTTTATGTCATAAATAGGAAAAGCTAATGGGTCCCAACTCGATTATTCAATTCTATGGGCAAAAGAATTAGCATCCAAATTTTACCTACGGAATCTAATTCACTTCCCAGTGTCATAGAAACTCGAAATTTGGCAGGAGCATTGTTTATTTCATAAATAGGAAAAGCTAATGGGTCCCAACTCGATTATTCAATTCTATGCGCAAAAGAATTAGCGTCCAAATTTTACGTACAGAATGTAATTTTCTCACTTTCCGGTGTCATAGAGACGTGAAATTTGGCACGAGCATTGATTGTGTAATACATAGGAAAAGCTAATGGGTCCCAACTCGATTATTTAATTATAGCGCAAAAAAACTAGCGTCCAAATTTTACGTACGGAATCTAATTCGCTCAGTTCTTGGTGTCATAGAAACATGAAATTTGGAACGGGCATTAATTACGTCATAAATAGGAAAAGTTAATGGGTCCCAACCCGATTGTTCAATTCTAAGCACAAAAGAATTAGCGTCCAAATTTTACGTATGGAATCTAATTCTCTCACTTCCTGATGTCATTTTATATAAAGGAAACGTCGCATGGCTATCTCCCTGTGGTGTTTCCTGGGTAACGCAGAGAACTATGCAAAATGGTGAACATATGTTTTTCCGGTATCTCTAAAGTAACCACGACTTCATAAGATTTTCTGTGTGAACACCAGATAAACAACAGTACCAAATTAACTCGGGCGAAGCCGGGTATATCAGCTAGTGTATCCATATGTGAACACTTACTTGAAAGGGGGGTGGGAGGGAATTTTTGCTCTAATGCAGACAAGCAAACTAAATGTAAATATGTGTGCACACATATACATATGCGCACAAGCGGACGTATGGACTTGTGTGTACACACATGCAAAAGTGCATCTCTCATATCACACAGCATAGGTCTGGACATGGGAAAGATGGAAGTGATAAAAACAGCTTACCGTCACGCTCGGGACTGAAGAGATATGGAGGCCAAAAGTGCTGATGGTACCTGTTAAAAAAAAAAAAATTAGGCTAAGAAAAAGTAGAGAAAAGTAGACAATAAATCATAAATACAATGGCTAGATACAGGGGCGTAACTAAAGGTTCAGGGGCCTGTACCTAAACTGTGCTGCATAAATCTGTAAATCAATTTATATACATGATCTAGCCCCTTGGCAATAAGCTTTCCAAACATGACGTATTTCCTGGAGAACATGAAAAATTGTTTGTAGCACCTTAGGTTAATCTCACACGGGCCATGAATCACAGCCCAAAATCACGCACGCGAATATGCAAATTTGGCGCGGATGCGAGGCATTTTTGTATCAAAAAACGTCTTGCATCACTCCAGGGAAGTCGCAATCCTGCCATTATTTTCAATGCAGCGATCTCACACCACACAGCATGCACCTAGCACGTGGTACCATGCTGCTGGCGGCCCCATTGAAATCAAAGATAGGGCTGCAGAGACCTCATATCTCCTGTACATAATTAGTTATGTATAGCTGGTATACATTATACATCTCCTGTATATTTTCCAGCAAAATAATGCTTGGCCACACACACAAGGGGGTCATTGGAATGCCTCATAGAATCAAAGAATGGTAGAGTTGGAAGGGACCTCCAGGGTCATCTGGTCCAACACCCTGCTCAGTGCAGTTTTACTAAATCATCCCAGACAGATGTCTGCCTAGCCTCTGTTTGAACACTTCCATTGAAGGAGAACTCCCCACCTCCCGTGGTAACCTGTTCCACTCATTGATCCCCCTCACTGTCTAATATCTAATCTGTGTTTCCTCCCTTTCAGTTTCATCCCATTGCTTCTGGTCTTTCCTTGTACAGATGAGAATAGGGCTGATCCCTCTGCACTGTGACAGCCCTTCAGGTATTTGTAGACAGCTATTAAGTCTCCTCTCAGCCTTCTCTTCTGCTAAACATTCCCAGATCCTTTACCCGTTCCTCATAGGACATGATTTGCAGACCGCTCACCCTCTTGGTAACTCTTCTTTGAACTTGCTCTAGATCAGTGATGGCGAACATTTTAAAGACCAAGTGCCCAAACTGCAACCCAAAACCCACATATTTATGGCAAAGTGCCATCATGTCAGGGGGCGGGGCTTATCACGACGTATGATTTTACCCCCGTCGTTCTAAAAATAGACAGCGTGCGGATTTTGACTGCTTTTTGGATGCGGATACACTGCAGAATGTCCTCAGCGGAAATGTCTGTGGAAAATTCTGCAGCATTTCCGCATCCAAAAAGCAGTCAAAATCTGCATGCTGTCTATTTTGAAGCGTCCCTGCTAATTTCTGCCACAAGTAAACATACCCCAGCGGTAACAGTGACCTTCCCCACAGAGGTCACCAGTACGATAGCGACATCCCACAAAGGCCCCCAGTACGACAGTGAACATCCCACAGCGGCCCCCAGTACGATAGGGACCCCCCTACAGCGGCCCCCAGTGTAGCGGCGACACGCCACAGCGGCCCCCAGTGTAGCGGCGACACGCCACAGCGGCCCCCAGTGTAGCGGCGACACGCCACAGCGGCCCCCAGTGTAGCGGCGACACGCCACAGCGGCCCCCAGTGTAGCGGCGACACGCCACAGCGGCCCCCAGTATAGCGGCGACACGCCACAGCGGCCCCCAGTGTAGCGGCGACACGCCACAGCGGCCCCTAGTAATAATAGCGATACCCCACAGCGACCCCCAGTGTAGTAGCGACACGCCACAGCAGCCCCCAGTAATAATAGCGACACCCCTCAGCAGTCCCCAAAGTAATAGCGACACCCCAGAGCAGCCCCAGTATAATAGTGACACCCCACAGCGGCCCCCAGTGTAATACTAACACCCCTCAGTGGCCCCTTGTATTAGTGACATCCCCAACCCCCTTCCCCGAGACCCATATACTTACCCCCTCCTCCTCATGGAAACTCTCCTCCTCCTCTGCCCGGCGTTGGCTGCAGACACTGAGCATATTAACTTTTGCTTCCCCACTTCTGCCCTAAGCAGCAATTCCAGCAACCTGATTGGTTGTTTGGGTTGACTGATTTACCGAACAACTAATCAGGTTGCTGGAATTGTTGATTAGGGCAGAAGTGGGGAAGAAAAAGTTAATATGCATCCCCGCCACACACTGTGACGTCAGTGTGCTGCCGGACGCCTCCTCCCCCTGCTCTCGCGGAACCAAGTAGTAGGAGACGTAATTGGCTGAGCGCTCAGGCAATCAGCATAGCCCTTTCAGGAGGCGGGGATTTTTAAATCCCCGCCTGCTGAAAGTGCTGGATGGCAGAGTCGGGGAGCCAGTCGGAGGACGCGTGTGAGCGGCGGAGAGGTGAGTACTTTTTTTTAAAAACTTTTTTAACCACCTATTGATGATTTTCAGGGATGGGCTTATATTTCAAGCCCTTCCCCGAAAACCATACTGCAGGGTTTGCCAAAAACCACTGCTTTCAATGGGACCGGCAGCAGCGCCGACCCCATTGAAAGCAATAGGATAGCATGCTGCACTTCTGTCACAGCTGTGACAGAAGATTCCTTCATCCCCGCAGGGATGAAGGAAACTCCTGCCACAGCTGTGGCAGAAGTCCACGGTATTCTCCATATCTTTTCAATGGGGCTAGCGCTGCTGCCGCCACTGGCCCCATTGAAAAGACTGGCGATATCCCGGTCTCATTCCGGCGTCTTTCTTGCGCTGCCAGTGTTTTCACTTGCTCTCACAGCGCAAGATAGAAAATATCGCCAGTGGGTAGGCGCTCTTACAATCACACAGAGAAAGTTTCATCTGATTCCAACAACTCCTTTTTTTAGAATGAGTATTTATACAGAGGGGTTCTCTTTTTGTCACCCCACTGCTGTCTCATTGTTTTTGTTTCTGCAGTAAATAACTCCAATCTTGACAGCCTCTCTGGGTATTGTAGTCCGCCCATTCCAATTATTAATTTAGTTGCCCACCTTTGTACCCGCTCAAGCTCTGATGCATCCTTCTTTAGTACCGGTGCCCTAAAGTCATTCTGGAGTAAACGCTCCCCAATGTCCCCTGTATGGTCTGAGTGTGTGGAGGACTCCGCTATGGATTGTGTTGGTGTGATTTACCGTACAGACTGACCATACTACTTGAACATAAAAAGCTTGGGAAAATGGGTGTAAATGTTTTAAGAACTATCAAGCCAAGGAATCGTTTTGAATTGTTCGTCGCCCACGGCTTGGTCTTCCACGTCTTAGGGACATGGCAACATTCTAATATTAATCTTTATTTGTACAGCGGCAACTTATTCCGCAGCGCGTAGTGCATATTACATGTCGGTATATAACAGCACTTAGTATAGTATATTACTGTGGGGCCCCCAGTATATTTGGTGTATTCTGAAGTAATATCCTGTATCTCTGCTATACTCTACAGATTGCATCTACTACAGAGAGAGACTACAGTCACTGAGCTATAGACCACTATATACCTGCATGTAGCAGAGCTGAGTGTGCATCGCTATCTGTACCAGAGATTAACGTGTGTGCCTGCGGGCAGCAGCAGTGATCGTATGCACCTGTATGCAGTGGCACTGATCGCATGCACCAGCGTGTTGCGGCGCCCGAGAGGTGGGCAGCAGCGTGCTGCGGCGCCCGAGAGGTGGGCAGCAGCGTGCTGCGGCGCCCGAGAGGTGGGCAGCAGCGTGCTGCGGCGCCCGAGAGGTGGGCAGCAGCGTGCTGCGGCGCCCGAGAGGTGGGCAGCAGCGTGTTGCGGCGCCCGAGAAGTGGGCAGCAGCGTGTTGCGGCGCCCGAGAAGTGGGCAGCAGCGTGTTGCGGCGCCGAGAGGTGGACAGCAGCGTGTTGCGGCGCCGAGAGGTGGACAGCAGCGTGTTGCGGCGCCGAGAGGTGGGCAGCAGCGTGTAGCGGCACTGAGCGTAGGCAGCAGCGTGGGAAACAGTAAAGTCTGCGCTCTCGTGGAAGGTTGTACACACACTGTAATAATAGGTTTTGTGAGAACCCAAATCTTATCAACCATAGATGCAAAAACTTCAGATGAGACACCCAATGAGTATTCCGGAAGTTTCTCCTCACCTCCCAGACACAAATCCCAATCATCATCTTCCATCTTGTCACCAAAATGACTAATCCAATATTTGTGTAGCTTAGTGAATTGCATATGGCCGCCACCACAACTTGCCATCCAGCTTTCCTAGTCGTCTGCTCAACACACCGACCTTTCTTGCCCAACATCATTACATATCTCCACCATTTTGCTTTCAGGAGCCTAGGAAAGTGGGGTGACGACTACCGAGCTGGGCTCTGTTCATGTCAGTGTTAGGGGGTGCCAATTTTTGTTGTGCCCAGGGAACAAGAAAAAAGAAAAGCATGCTGGATAATGGCCATCAGGTTACACGCAAATCCCTAGCGATAAGAGCCCCCTCCATTACCCACAATGCCCCCAACGGTGACAGGAGTCTCCCGTTACAGACAATGCCCTCGCGGTGATAGGAGCCCCCTCCATTACCCACAATGCCCCTGGCGGTGACAGGAACCCCCCCCCATTGTCCGCAATGCCCCAGCGGTCACAGGAGCTAAGCCCCCATAGCCCGCAATGCCCCGATGGAGATAGGAGCCACCCCCTTTTACCCACAATTCACCGGTGGTGACTAAAAACCCCGTTGCTCACAATGGCTCTAGCGGCGACAGGTGCCCCCCATTACCTACAACGCCCTCAGCAGTGACTGCAACCCCCGTTACCTACAATGCCCTGGTTAAAGTAGCTGTATAGATATAATGGCCTCACCTGCTGGATGTGCAGCTCTACGTGCAGGAACCGAAAGCCGGAAGACATGGACACGGAGTTTAGAGCTGCTATGTCCTCCCCAGCGCTGCCCCTCACTAGCCCCGCCCCTCACTCACTGATTGGATGGCTGCGTCTAGTGTGTTGTGGCTGCTGGTTGGGGCTCTTTTTAGCAACTACACTTCTGAGCTGACTAGAATGCAGTGGCTTCTGGGAGATCCTACCACCAGCCATTACATTCTAGTAAGCAAATCAGTGAAGGGGCTAGAGTGCAGTCTAAACAGAGGAGCAGCCAGGAGCCACTCCAATCTAGTCGCAGCCGGCAGGAAATGTGTTTTCACTTGCACAGTGACTGGAAGTGGAGCTAGTGAGCTCCATATTTGCTCAGTGGGTGGAGGGTTGTCTGAATATAGACAATGCAGCCATAATACTAATACATGTGATGATAGTGAGGAGACAGAACAGCAGGGCGATTGTGTTTGAAGAGTGCTGGCAAAAAGACAAACCTGCAAATAAAAGGAATGGAGCCGATGCTGAGAAAACAGTAGAACAAATTTAAAATGCACTGAAAGCTGTGCTGGTGCTTAAATATAAGATGCCCAAAGCATATTCTGACTGCGGGGCTCTGCGGAATCTGAGGGTCATTCACATCGGCGGCTGCGGTTTAGTTCCGTGAAATATGCAGCGTTTTCACGGACACGGACTGGGTATATTTGGCGCTGACAGCTTTTTTTTTTGCGTATTTACTGTGTTATTACACTAGAAAGAAGGCCTCATAGATTTTGCACATATCGTGTGCATGTGATCCCACGGACTTTAATACAAAACCTTGGATAGTAATATGTGCCAAAATAGGACATGCTGCAATTAGTGTTGTCGAGGGTTAATTTGTTCAAACAGACTGGTCAGTTATGTTGTCGGTTCCGAATTGACCTAAGCAGGAGGAGCGCTCCTTTGAGAGACCATGCACAGACCTATACACACAGTATATGGTTTGAAACAAGTGACTCTGTTTATTGTCTGTATCGTCTCAGTTTATATAGAAGATCGCCCACGCAGGGATGCGACCTTTGGTAATACAAGGAATAACCTCATGATACATACATTCATCTGATAAAAACACATGACTTAATGACATTAAAGAAAATAGCTGATTTCATATGATTTTTAGACATTTAACTTTAGACAGAGATTCATGAAAACTCTTTGCGGTTAGGCCCTGTCTTGCTACATCCCGAGACATCTGGCCTTAGAACTTCCTGATTCCACTTAGATCAGACGTAGACCTTCAGTGTAGACAGAAACCACAGGTTACTTCCTCAAAATCAGTCATGACTTCTGTTACACATACAATATATTGCTAAAATATTCTTTTTGCTAAAATAGATTGATAAGCATATATACTATTTTTGATAAGCGACATTTATTAATTTCTTTACAGCCCCCATTGGCCCTTATCATTCCCCCATTTTGGACATCAGGAAGTCACACACAGGGTCCAGTTCTATTTTGAAAAGTCATAGTCGAGGTAGGTCTTATTGGTCGACTAGCCCATATAAGGTGTCTCTAGTATGATGTTACAATACTAGTAGCGTGCATAGGTACGCACGGCAGGGGATTCCCTAATCTTCACCCACACCAATGTCCCTCCTGGAGATAGTCCTAGTGGTGAACACGTCCAGGTCGCGTTACCCTGACCCTACACTACCTAGTGACAAGACTGGAAGGAACCGCCGTATGTTCTGCCTTCATCCAGCAGGGGTCGGCCTACACAGGGGCTGTAAAGGCTTTTGCCGTACATTTGCTCACACAAGAGATTATGACTTTGATTATTATATATATACACAACAGCATGACAATTATCTGTACTATACTTTGTAGGATTCCCATAAACCATCCTCCCAGACCAGAAAACCAATTTGCAGGGTTAAGAAAATTAAACCATCCCTGGTCTTTATCCTGTTTTATGCTAGTAGCTATTTTTCCCAAGGTATTGATCTTTTGGTGAATGGATTCTGAGTGATCAGAGAGGTTGAAACAACACATCCCCTCAAATTCCTCACATCCGTGGTTTACCGCGAGCAACAGGTAATCTATGGCGGCTCTATTTTGTAAAGCTGCTTTCCTGACTCCTTGTATGTCTAGTAAGAGGAGGTCCAAGGCCTGTGATGTCGCATTCAGGCCCTTTACCATATCGCATGCTAATCCATTGATTACTCTTGTGTTATATTGTGCCAACCCGGGAACACCCACAATACTGACTGCCAGTGCCGTATGTTCTGAGTAGCTAAGTAGAGTGGGTGGTCCTTCACAGTTGCTATCCAGTCCTTCTACCTCCCTCTTTTGTCTGTTGGTGAGTTGTGGGATGCTAGGTTTTTGGTACATTAGTATACTTAATCTAGCTAGGGAGCAGGGACCTCCGGTCAGGTTAGCTGGAATATATGTGTAAGTCAGGTTACCGCAGGACAGGACCCAGCCTAATGGTAATTTGACGTGCCTAAAATGGCTGGGGCTTCGGACTGTGTGGTTACAAAGCATAGGAGTGTGTACCTTTCTACATTGCTGGACTGTGCGATTACATAGTCTCTGGGAATCACTAGTCACCCTGGTTCTCTGCGCACAGCCTCCCATATGTTCTTTATTACACGTGAAGTTATAGCATACCTCAGCCGGAGCGACATTCCTGACCCGGAAACGAGTCATATTAGACCAAAGTGTATGTTCGACCGCATCACAATGGGGACAATATTCATATACATTAAGAAAGGTATTTTCCTGAATAACATTGCTCTCCTCTACATCACTATCATTATGCACTATTGAATATATATCGCGAAGTGTCTTTATTGGAGTGGGGATAGACAGTAAGCAAGTCCGTAAAATATCTTCCCCACTCCGCAGGTTGGGCATGCACATGTGAGAAATATTCAGTACGTCTTTTGCAAAGTATTCCCACATGTTGGGGTGTCCTTCCGCCCAAACAGTCCATCTTCTTCTTACATCGACAGTTGATGAAGAATTGTCCCGAAAAGAGAGTAGTCCAAGAAAACAAAGGGTAAATAATACACCTATCCAGACTATCAATGCTGGTGTCCAGGTTGCCATCCTCCTCCCCCACCCTGGGTTGGGCTTACTCTCCACCCCCCTCGTGGTGCTGAGGCGTTGGAACTTTCTTGCAGTGTGAGGCATGGATCCAAGTGGGTTTGCCTTCTAGCTTGACCGAGGTGGGAGTGGTTAACAGCACTTGGTATGGTCCGTCAAAGCGAGGTTCCAAAGTCTTTCTGACGTGTCTCTTTACCACCACCCAATCTCCGGGATTCAGAGAGTGGGATCCTTCCAAACTATCAGGGTCTGGAATAGAAGAGAAGACTAGGTCGTGTGTTATTTTTAGCTTTTGGCATAAATCCTGCACAAAGGAAGTAACTTTATCATGACCCAGGGATAGAGCTTGGGGGTGATACAGTCCTAACCTGGGCACGGAGCCAAAGAGAATCTCATAAGGAGACAGTCCTGTTTTCCTATTTGGTGTGGTTCGTACTGAGTAGAGGGCCAGAGGTAGGCACTCGGGCCAAGGTTTTCCTGTTTCAACCATGGCTTTCTGTATCTTAAGTTTGAGGGTGCCATTGAGTCTTTCTACTTTTCTGGAGCTCTGCGGATGATAGGGGGTGTGAAAGGCCTGCTCTACTCCTAAGGCGGACATGACTTCCTTCATCACCTCACCAGTGAAGTGAGTACCACGGTCGCTCTCAATGGTCTCTGGTACCCCAAATCTGCACACTAACTCTGACACAAGTTTCTTTGCAGTGGCCTGGGCAGTGGCCTTCGGGACCGGGTAGGCCTCGGGCCACGCGGAAAAGAGGTCAATGCATACCAGGACATACTCATACCTTCCTGATCTGGGCAGCTGGATGTAATCTATCTGTAGTCTCTGGAAGGGGTACAAAGGTCGCGGAGTGCACTTCCGAGGGGTCTTTACTACTTGACCGGGGTTGTGTAGTGCACAGATTTCACAAGCCTTGACGTATGCCTTTGCCATCCTGTCAAATCCCGGAGCGTACCACATTTTCTCCACCAGGGCTACCATGGCATTACGAGAAGCGTGCACCTTTCCATGAGCCAAAAGGGCCATACTAGGATAGGCAGCCGCAGGTAAACACATACGGGAACCCATCATCCAACCTTCATTTCCTTTTACTGCCCCTGCACTTGCCCAGCGCTCCTGCTCTTGCCCTGAGGGGAGTAGGTCCACCTCCTTCTGTGGTGGGACAGAGAGGGTCTGGTCCTTGGCAGGGGGATCAGGATCCTCCTCTGCTGGGCAGGACCTGGTCTGAACTCTGCACACGGGTGCCCTCCAGTCCAGCAGGGCTGCAGCCTTTGCTGCTCCGTCTGCCTTCTCGTTGCCTCTGCTTTCCAAGGAGTCCCCTTGGGTGTGTGCCTTTACCTTTATTATGGCTACCTGCTTCGGGAGCATGATAGCTGACATTAAACTACTTACTGCCTCACCATTCTTTATCGGTCTGCCTTGAGCTGTTAGGAAGCTCCGCGCGCACCAAATCGGCCCATAGTCATGCGCAACGCCAAACGCGTACCTGGAGTCCGTGTAGATATTAGCAGTGACTCCCCGGGCTAACTTGCAGGCCTCGGTCAGAGCGCACAGCTCCGCTTCCTGTGCTGACATATGTGGGGGCATGGCGCGGCCTATCAGTACTTCATTCATTGATACTACAGCAAACCCTGTCACAAATCTGCCCATCTCATTCTGGTATCGTGATCCATCCACAAACATTTCAAGGTGGGGGTTCAGGAGAGGCTTATCTGTGACATGAGCAAATCCAGCTGTCTCCTGCTCCATCAGAGCAGCACAGTCATGCTGGTGCTCGGCGTCAAAAGCTTCCTCTTCGCCTAGGGAATTGACAAAAAGTTGATCCCCTGTGCTTACTCCCCCTTTTGAATCAGTGTCACCTAATGGCAGTAAGGTGGCCGGATTCAAAGTTGTGCAACGTTGAAATGAGACATTGGATGAAGAGTGTACTGCAAGTTCCATTTTGACCTGTCTAGCAAGAGAAAGATGTCTACGGCTCACCTGTGTCAGAATTCCATGTACGTCATGGGGCGTGAGGACCACAAGAGGGTAGTCTAGGACCACCTCAGAAGCTTTCTCAAGTAGTGCTTGTACAGCCAGAACTGCTCTTACACAGGAGGGTGAACCCCTGGCTACTGCATCAAGATGTGCACTGTAGTATGCTACAGGGCGCTTTTTGTCACCATGCTCTTGTGTGAGGACGGCAGTAGCATGTCCCGCCATCTCAGTCACGAACATCTGGAAGGGTTTATCATAGTCTGGCAGACCCAGTGCTGGAGCACTGGTAATCTGTATTTTCAGCTGATGGAAAGCTGACTCGGCTTCCGGAGACAAAGCAAATGGCTTAGAACTCAGGCAGTCGTACAGAGGCTGCATGGTCATGGAGGCAGAGCGAATCCACGGCCGACAATATGAAACTAACCCCAGAAATGTCCGCAACTGAGCATGGGAGGTAGGGAGTGGCATGTCCTCCACCACCTTGGTACGTTCTGGCGTGAGGTGTTTTGTACCAGGACCTAGGCAGTGACCAAGAAACACAACATGAGATTTGCAAAACTGTAATTTGTCTTTACTGGCTTTACACCCACTGTCTGCAAGAAAACAAAGAAGGCTGAGTGAGGCCGCAACGCAGGTGGGTCTGTCCGGTGCACACAGTAGGAGGTCATCAACATACTGAAGCAGGGCCACACCTGGTGGGACCGTCCATGCATCAAGTACAAGCCTCATACATCGGGTGAATTGATTTGGGCTGTTTTGTGCCCCTTGTGGTAGAACAGTCCAGCAGTACTGTTTTCCTCGGAACGTGAAGGCGAACAGGTACTGGCAATCGGGGTGGATCGGGACGGACATAAATGCATTGGCTAAATCGATCAAGGTGTACCAACAGGTTCCGGAAGGTATGGTGGACAACAGAGTGTAAGGGTTGGGGACCAAAGGTGTTTCTAGGATGGTCACCTTATTGATTTCTCTTAGATCGTGAACCATCCGGTAGGTATCAGGTTCGCCTTTCTTCCCTTTCTTTTTAACTGGGAAGAGTGGCGTGTTAGCGGGTGAGACGCAAGGTTTTAAAGCATTCAAGGCACATAACTCTGTAATAGTGGAGGCTATTGCGTCTTCCTGTGCCATGGCTAGGGGATATTGGCGGATCATGGGGGCTTTTTCCCCATCTTTGAGATATACCATGACTGGGGGTACGTGGAGATGGCCCAAGTCTGTCTTCCCTTTTGCCCAAAGGGTCTCTGGCACTGCTGAGAGAACCTGTGTATCTTCTGGGGTCAACACATATACAGTACAAGAAGGAGGCGGAGTGACCAAGTCTGCTGCCATGAGACAGAATACTTGGTGGTCGGCCGCAGAGGTACTGACATGAGCCTCACCGGAAGGATGGAGCTGAATACAGCACCCCAGGGGTCCCATCACATCGGTTCCCATGATGCAATCCCCAGCGGGTGACACCAGGAAGCGAGTGAGGACTCGTGACCCTTGAAAGGAGACTTCTATGGGCTCGGTCTCACGCATGGGTGTTGGTTCACCGGACACTCCAACGGCTATGGCTATGGAGTCTGAGAGGGGAATACTAAGATCGTTGACTTGTGAGGTACTGACACATGATTTAGTGGCCCCTGTGTCAATTAAAAAGGGCACCTCCTTCCCCTGGATTTTTAGAGGCTGAAAAATTTGTGGCCCACGTGCGTCAGTAACTATAAGGGACACGGGGGAAGGAGTGCCAGACCTTCATTGGTAATTGGTATACCCGTTGTTTCCCTGTGGGCGGGATGATGTGGTAGTGGCCGTACTTCCCTGTTGCCCCCTTTCGTCTGACATGTTCTGTCTAGGGCGTTTAGGGGCTCTACAATTACGGGCCAAGTGTCCAGTCTTCCCGCAGTTATAACACTTACGGGTCTCCCGCCTGGGGTCGTTAAGTCGGACTGTGTCCCCCTCCATGGTGTAATGTTTAACCATAACACCCTTTGCGTGGTCTTCTGTATCCATGACAAATCCTACAGCTTTCTTATATAGATCACGCGGTTTGGCCTGTCGCCAATCGGGGGTACATGCTTTAACGCGTTCAGACAGGCGCTTATCTATTCCTTGCATAAAGGCTTCACAAAAAGCAGCATTACGTATTGCTTTTGGACAATCATATAAACCCAGATCTCTGCCAACTTCCTCTAAACGGCCAAAGTAACATTCAATAGACTCGCCCTTGTTCTGTCTACACTGGGTTAGGGCTGTACGTCTCTCTTGGGCTTTATCCTTAAACCAGGTTTTAACCTTGTCCACATATTGAGTACCACTAGGTAATGTCTGGGGGTCATCTGGGCGATCTTCAAGACCACAAAATTGAGCAATACTATTGTAAAGGCCCAGAGGACATTTTACATTCATAAGACATTCCATATCTGTCCAAGTGGCAGAGTAGTTTTTCTGTATGACTTCCAACTTTCTATGGAAAGCTGCTGGCTCTGTCTGGGGATCGGGCAGTTGCTGACACAGTGCCATCTGGTCTGTGGCGCTCCAGGGTCGCCATGTAGTGACTGTAGACCCGGGAGTTGGTCTATGTGCGTCCGTAGGTCTGTCATTAGAAGACGATGGTCTGTCAGTGTCCTCTTGTCTGACCGTGCCCAATGGTGGACTTGGTCTGTTTGGTTCTCTATAATGGGTAGTGGAGGTTGTAACTGGGAATAAGGGAATCGGTTGTCTATACTGATCCCTGGGACGTGGAGTCCCACATACTGTACAGATTTCTTTAAAACAGGCATTCTGTTGACCACAACGTGGACAGTCCCAAGCCGGACCTCTATTTACTTCAGGGCCCGGGGATCTTGATTGAGGGCTGTATGGAGGTGTATCCATCTGGGCAGTAGCCTGTGGATACGTAGGAGGCAAGGGTGGCAAATTGGGATACAGAGAATTAAAGGGATTATTAGGAGACATTGGTGGAACGGCCGGGACGACAGGAGAGACTAATGGAACCGTAGGGGTTTCCATGGGAACGTCTATTGGTGGCCGGGGCATAGGACAATAAACTAAAATGCCCTTGCCTCGGGACTCGGAGTCCCAGTGTTCGTCTTCCGCTGTTTTAGAGCAGTCCAGAATAGCCTTCATGCCTTTTTCCAAACCCTTATTTCTTATTTCCTTTCTATGCTTATCCTCATATTGTGACCAAAATTCATAATTGAATGTTCCCGCCTTCTTGAGGCCTATACGTTTGTAAACTTTATAGGCTTGTCTGCAAATGTCCTCCCCTTCTCTATCTTTAATTATCTCAATAGGAGTCTGATATATCTTAGATTGTTCAGACCCCATCTTGACCACTTCCGACTATTCTTCACTAAGTATACAGGACGTATATTTCACACAGTAAACTAAGATAATCACTAAGACTATCTGGGAACACACAGTTCCCTGTCCCGGAATAGATTTACAGAACCAAAACGTGGTCAACTTCAAACACTAGGATTCAGGGGAGACCAGACTTCGCCTCTTAGGGAACTTTTAGTAATATTATAACAGATCCAGAGTAACAATATGACTGCCAGAAATGAGACTATAACAATAACAATTATTTCAATCTCCAATACAGACAACATGACTCTTTAAGTCCCAATGAGTGAGTTCTTCCGTCTAGGACAGTTAAATGAACTTATTCACTCTAAAATATGGACGGGGCAGAAAATATAGGAAACAGGCAACAACATACCTCTAGTCCGTTAGAGACACACAGATCAAAAGAATCCAGACTGTATAATAGTAAGATAAGCTCTTACCTGTACACCGGTGTTTTTAGTCTGGGGTCTCCGAATCCAGTATCCACGTCAACGGGCCAGGAGTTTGTTTCAGTCTACTGGTTGCGATGTCCCGTAAAGGTAAGCCCCGCCCCCTAGTTGGACGCCAAGAACTGTCGAGGGTTAATTTGTTCAAACAGACTGGTCAGTTATGTTGTCGGTTCCGAATTGACCTAAGCAGGAGGAGCGCTCCTTTGAGAGACCATGCACAGACCTATACACACAGTATATGGTTTGAAACAAGTGACTCTGTTTATTGTCTGTATCGTCTCAGTTTATATAGAAGATCGCCCACGCAGGGATGCGACCTTTGGTAATACAAGGAATAACCTCATGATACATACATTCATCTGATAAAAACACATGACTTAATGACATTAAAGAAAATAGCTGATTTCATATGATTTTTAGACATTTAACTTTAGACAGAGATTCATGAAAACTCTTTGCGGTTAGGCCCTGTCTTGCTACATCCCGAGACATCTGGCCTTAGAACTTCCTGATTCCACTTAGATCAGACGTAGACCTTCAGTGTAGACAGAAACCACAGGTTACTTCCTCAAAATCAGTCATGACTTCTGTTACACATACAATATATTGCTAAAATATTCTTTTTGCTAAAATAGATTGATAAGCATATATACTATTTTTGATAAGCGACATTTATTAATTTCTTTACAGCCCCCATTGGCCCTTATCAGTGTTCACAGAAGTCTGACTACCCCAATACACATAAATAGGGTTTATGCTAATTGTATTAATCACATGGCCATGTGATACGCGGTTAATGGAGTCAATGAAACTCCAGGGACTTCCAATGATCTATGTAGATGTACGTGTAGATCCTACATGCAGATATGCATTACAAATAGATCACAGCATGCTCTACTTTTCTGCACCCCACACGGCGTGACCCTGTACATTTGTATAGGCAATGTATGCAGCACTGTCCATACGCAATCCATTGTGGCAGCGTTTCATATGCATCCCAACTATGAAAAAAAGGGTGATACTGCCCTGTGATACTCGGTATATGCAGTACACTTGCAGCAGCTGCCGGCAGACCCGCTATTTACAAACCCTCAGCGTTTTACCAACATGACCGTGGACATGTGGGCTAATACATGGTGCAAATATGTCCGTGTGAATGACCCATAAATGAACGACACATGAAAAAAAATATAGGACCCTGTGTGTGTGTGTGTATATATATATATATATATGCTATTTATGTTTTTGTACAATTTTGCCTTTGGAAGTTGTAAGTTACATAGAGCTGCATGATGGCGGTAATGTGGAGGTTTTCATATCTGCGCTTGTAAAGAGGTGGTTTTGTTCGCACTCCTTAATAACCTTATAAAATAAAATCTCTTCTGTTTGGTTGGAGACAAAATATGCATGCTGTGCATAAAGATTGAGTCATAATTGCTAATTTTTTGTGGGGGCAAAGCCAAACCTGGGAGTGACCACCAGCATTAATACAAATGACAGACCAGACCGGATGCTGAAATGCACAAACAAGTGGAATAATGCAGATAAAAATGTGCTGATGCCATATATGAGTACATCAGGAACTGGCGCCAAAATAACGAAAGGAATAATTCACCCATGACGTTTGAGTGCAATAATATAGATATTCTGGGGGTTCAAGTTCTGGAGAAAGTAAATTAGGCGAACAATATGAAAAAAAGCAAAGCCTCGAAATAAAAAATATTCTGCAATTATTCCGGCTCCGTACAAGTTCTGAGTGATGTAGAGCTGCATTATGGTGGTGATGTGGAGGTTTCCGTAGCTCCGTGCCACCATGCTTTTGGAAGGTGTCTTGTACGCATTCCATGCTAACCTTATAGAACAGTTGCTGTATGCTTACAGATGACATCCGTGTGCGGTACATGAAGATTGCATCACATTTGCTTCCTATTTTTTTGGCCTCGGGGACGCGGAAATCACACACATTAATGCATATAAAAGGACTTGATGCAGAGAAAACACTAAAAAGCTTGAGAAATTCCCATAAAGATGTGCTGGTGCTGTACAGGAGACATCAAGAGCCGTGCTAAAACAAGACAGGAAGCAAAGCATGTTCACTAGAGATGAGCGAGCACACTGGTCCGAGCTTGACCTCGTTCGAGCATTAGGGTACTCGAGATGCTCGTTACTTGAGCCGAACACCACGCGGTACTCGAGTCATTTCCATTTCCTTCCCCGCATGTTTAGCGCCATTTTCTAGCCAATAGACATGCGGGGAAGGCAATACCATTTCCTACTGTGACATGCCAGCCCTATCCCACCCCCCCAGCAGTGAGTGGCTGCCAAGATCAAGTGACCGCTGAGTACTTAAAGCGGTCCCGCCTGCAGCTCGCCTCAGACACATGCTGGCAGGGAAAGTGCTGCTGCTGGTATAGGGAAAGTGTTAGCGTAGGTCCTGTCTTCAAGAACCCCAGCGGTCCTTCTTAGGGCTACATCTGACCGTGTGCATTACTGTTGTGGCTGGCTGGGAGCAGTAGTGCAGCATCTCGGGCTGTGCAGGCTATTACAGCTATGGCGTTCTCAGTCTGCAGTTTATTATACAGAGTATAGGGAAAGTGCTGCTGCTGATATAGTGCACACATTTTTAAATTACGCATCTAGGCCTGTTCGCAGCCTTTCAGTAATAGTTTTTTCAGGCTGCAGTGCTGTACAATCCCGCTCTCACCGTGAAACTGCACTCAAATAATTTCTAGCCTGCTGCGAACGACTTCGTTTATACTGTTCTCTGTCTGCAGTGAATTAGACGCAGAGTGTTGGGGCACAGCCACTTCTATAGGGAAGGTTATATACACTATACATTCCGTATCCTCCGTGTTAAAACCGCAAAGTTCCTTCGTTGGGCTACATCTGACCGTGTGCATTATACTTGTGGCTGGATGGGAGTTGTAGTGCATCCATTTTTGTATTATGCATCTAGGCCTGTTTGCAGCCTTTCATTAATAGGTTTTTCAGGAAAGTGTTAGAGTGGGATCCTGTCTTCAAAAACCCCAAAGCTCCTTCGTTTGGCTACATCTGACCGTGTGCATTTTAGTTGGGGCCTGCTGGAAGTAGTAGTGCATCCATTTTTGTATTACGCATCTAGGCCTGTTCGCAGCCTTTTAGAAATAGTTTTTTTAGGCTGCAGTGCCGTACAACTAGCTCTCACCGCGAAACTGCACTCAAATATTTCCTAGCCTGCTGCGAACGTCTTCATTTATACCATTCTCTGTCTGCAGTGACTTAGACACAGAGCATAGGGGCACAGCCACTTCTATAGGGAAAGTTATATGCAGTATACAGTCCGTATCCTCCGTCCGAAACCCCAAAGCTCCTTCGTTGGGCTATATCTGACGTGGGGATTTTAGTTGTGGCCTGCTGTGAGCTGTAGTGCATCCATTTTTGTATTACGCATCTAGGGCCTAGGCCTATTCGCAGCCTGTCAGTAATAGCGTTCTCAGGCTGCTGTGCCGTACAAGCAGCTCTCACCGTGAAAATGCACTCAAATATTTCCTAGCCTACTGCGAACAACTTCGTTTATACCGTTCTGTGTCTGCAGTGCATTAGACAGAGGTCTCACCGCTAAACGGTATTGTAATATTACCGGGGCCACTGCAAAGTATTTCAGCTCTGCCGCTGTGCAGAGCATCTCACAATACCCTTTCCTTGGTGGGGTTGAGATAGCCGCAGTTACAAGCACTATCCACTGGCTTTAGAGTCTTCTCCCACTCCACACAGCCTCTATTATCTACAAGTCTCTGTGAGCAGTAAATTACCCCTAGGTATCGGCGCAAGACAGCGGGTTCCTTTTTTCAAGTCACAGCATAGAGCCTCCGCTACCTACAAGTCTCTGTGTGCGGTGAATTAAGCCACAGTTGTCAGTGCTGTACAGTGGGGTAATTTATTTGGGCCCTGCTCTATTCTTAATCCGCCATGATGAGGAGTAGGGGTAAGGGTCGAGGATGCGGACGTCCAAGTGAGGGTGTGGGCACAGGCCGAGTTCCTGGTCCAGGGGAATCACAGCCGGCTGCTGCGGGATTAGGAGAGAGGCAAGTTTCTGGGGTTCCCAGCTTCATATCACAATTTATGGGTCTGCGTGGTAGACCTTTATTACAAACAGAGCAGTGCGAGCAGGTCCTGTCATGGATGGCAGAAAATGCATCCAGCAATGTATTGACCACCCAGACTTCTACGCAGTCCACTACTCCCGGCCTAGGGACTGCAACTCTGAATCCTTTGGCCTGCTGCTCCTTCTTTCTCCCAGCCTCCTCACTCCATGAAAATGACATATTCTGAGCAGGCAGACCCCCAGGAACTGTTCTCAGGTCCCTGCCATGAGTGGGAAAAAATGGTTCCTCTCTCACCTGAGGAGTTTGTCGTGACTGATGCCCAACCTTTGGAAAGTTCCTGGAGTCCGGGCGATGAGGCTGGGACTTCCGGCAACTGTCTGAAGAGCTTTTTGTGTGTGAGGAGGAGGATGATGATGACGAGACACAGTTGTCTGTCAGTGAGGTAGTAGTAAGGACAGTAAGTCCAAGGGAGGAGCACACAGAGGATTCGGAGGAAGAGCAGTTGGACGATGAGGTCACTGTCCCCACCTGGTTTGCTAAGCCTACCGAGGACAGGGCTTCAGAGGGGGAAGCAAGTGCAGCAGCAGAACAGGTTGGAAGAGGCAGTGGGGTGGCCAGTGGAAGAGTCAGGGCCAGAGCAAAGAATCCCCCAACTGTTTCCCAAAGCACCACCTCGTGGCAAGCCTCCGTTCAGAGGGCTAGGTGGTCAAAGGTTCGGATGTTTTCAGTGAGAGCGCGGACAACTGACGAACAGTGGTGTGCAACCTGTGTCGCACTAAGATCAGCCGGGGAGCCACCACTACCAGCCTTACCACCGCCAGCATGCGCAGGCATATGATGGCCAAGCACCCCACAAGGTGGGACGAAGGCCGTTCGCCGCCTCTGGGTCACACCACTGCCTCTTTCCCTGTGCCCCAACCTGCCACACAGATCCAATCCCCCTCTCAGGACACAGGCACGAGTGCCTCCCGGCCTGCACCCACACCCTCACCTCCACCCCATTCAGCAATGTCTCTCAGCGCAACGTTCAGCTGTCGCTAACACAAGCGTTGGAGCGAAACCGCAAATACGCCGCCACGCACCCGCATGCACAAGCTTTAAACATGCACATTGCCAAATTAATCAGCCTGGAGATGCTGCCGTACAGGCTTGTGGAAACCGAGGCTTTCAAAAACATGATGGCTGCAGTGGTCCCGCGCTACTCAGTCCCCAGTCGCCACTATTTTTCCCGGTGTGCCATCCCAGCCCTACACCAGCACGTCTCCCGCAACATTAATCATGCCCTCACCAACGTGGTTACTTGGAAGGTCCACTTAACCACGGACACGTGGACAAGTACTGGCGGGCAGGGCCACTATATCTCCCTGACGGCACATTGGGTGACCGCTTACGTCCTACCTACACCCAGAATAGCGGGTCCTACCTCGGTGCTGGTATCTGCGGCGTTTTATGCCACCTCCTTCAAACCCTCCCCCTCCTTCTCCTCCGCCACCTCTACCTCTCAATTAAGAAGTGTGAGCACGTCGCCAGCAGACTGTATTGCACAGCGAGGAGCACAGCGGTGGTCAAGCATTAGCAGGCCGTGCTGAAACTAATCAGCTTAGGTGACAAGAGGCACACAGCCCCCAAACTGTTGCAGGGTCTGACAGAGCAGACCGACCTCTGGCTTTCGCTGCTGAGCCTCCAACCGGGCATAGTCATGTGTGACAACGGCCGTAACCTCGTGGCGGCCCTGCAGCTCGGCAGCCTCACACACGTGCCATCCCTGGCCCACGTCTTCAATCTGGTGGTTCAGCGGTTTCTGAAAAACTACCTCCACTTGTCTGACCTGCTTGGCAAGGTGCGCCGCGTCTGCGCACATTTCCGCAAGTCCACCACGGACGCTGCCACCCTGAGGACTCTGCAACATCGGTTTCAGCTGCCAGAGCACCGACTGCTGTGTGACATGCCCACACGCTGGAATTCTACGCTGCACATGTTGGCCAGGCTGTACGAGCAGCGTAGAGCAATAGTGGAATACCAGCTGCAACATGGGCGGCGGAGTGGTAGTCAACCTCCCCAATTCTTTACAGAGGAGCGGGCATGGATGGCAGATATCTGCCAGGTCCTCGGAAACTTTGAGGAGTCAACCCAGATGGTGAGCGGCGATGTGGCAATCATTAGCGTTACCATCCCGCTGGTTTGCCTGCTGAGCAGTTCGCTGCAAAACATAAAGGCCGACACTTTGCGGTTGGAACAGGAGATGGGGGATGACAGTATGTCACTTGATAGCCAGACCACCCTCACGTCTATATCTCAGCGCGTTTTGGAGGAGGAGGAGGAAGAGACAGCTGGGCACACTGCAGAGGGTACCCATGCTGCGTGCCTGTCATCTGTTCAGCGTGTATAGGCTGTAGAGGGGGAGGAGGAGGATCCTGAAATTCATCTTCCTATTGAGGACAGCAATGTGTTGCGTACTGGTACCCTGGCACACATGGCTGACTTCATGTTAGGCTGCCTTTCTCATGACCCTCGCATAGATGCATTCTGGCCAACACGGATTACTGGGTGTACACCCTTCTCGACCCACGGTATAAGAAGAACCTTTCCACTCTCATTCCCGAAGAGGAAAGGGGTACGAGAGTGATGCAATACCACAGGGCCCTGGTAGAAAAAGTGATGCTAAACTTCCCATCTGACAGCGCTAGTGGCAAAAGACGCAGTTCCAAAGGCCAACTAGCAGGGGAGGTGCAGGGTTCAGGCAGCATGTCCAGTGCAGGCGAGGGAACACTCTCCAAGGCCTTTGCCAACTTTATGGCTCCCCAGCAAGACTGTGTCACCACTCCCCAGTCAAGGCTGAGTTGGAGTGAGCACTGTAAAAAGATGGTGAGGGAGTACGTAGCCGATTGTACCCCCGTCCTCCGTGATGCCTCTGCTCCATACAACTATTGGATTTCAAAGCTGGACATGTGGCACAAACTTGCGCTGTACGCCCTGGAGGTGCTGGCCTGCCCTGCCGCTAGCGTCTTGTCAGAGAGGGTGTTTAGTACAGCTGGGGGAATCATCACAGATAAGCGTACCCGCCTGTCAACTGCCAGTGCCGACATGCTTACACTCATAAAGATGAACAAAGGCTGGGTTTCCCCAGATTTCTCTTTTCCACTGGCAGAGAGCAGCGGAACCTAAAGATTCTTTTCGCTGCAACCGGAGAAAAAAGCAATCTCTATCACCGGAAAAAAAGGGGGAATTAGCTTTGTCAATCACTCTCGGATATTATTACTCCTCCTCCTCCTATAGGGGTTCGCCTATACTCTTGCTACAGAAATGTTACAGGGGTCTGCCTATACTTCTGCTACAGAAATGTTACTGGGCTTCGCCTATACTATTGCTACAGAAATGTTACAGGGGTCTGCCTATACTTCTGCTACATAAATGTTACTGGGCTTCGCCTATACTCTTGCTACAGAAATGTTACAGGGGTCTGCCTATACTTCTGCTACAGAAATGTTACTGGGGTTCGCCTATACTCTTGCTACAGAAATGTTACAGGGGTCTGCCTATACTTCTGCTACAGAAATGTTACTGGGGTTCGCCTATACCTTTGCTACAGGAATGTTACAGGGGTTTACCTTTACTTCTGCTACAGAAATGTTACAGGGGTCTGCCTATACTTTTACTAAGAAATGTTACTGGGGTCTGCCTATACTTCTGCTACAGAAATATTACTGGGGTCTGCCTATACTTCTGCTACAGAAATGTTACAGGGGTCTGCCTAAAGTTTTGCTACAGAAATGTTACTGGGGCCTGCCTATACCTTTGCTACAGGAATGTTACTGGGGTCCATCTATACTTTTACTACAGAAATGTTAAAGGGGTCTGCCTATACCATTGCTACAGGAATGTTACAGGGGTCTGCCTATACTTTTGCTACAGAAATGTTACTGGGGTCTGCCTATACTTTTGCTACAGAAATGTTACTGGGGTCCGCCTATACTATGGGTTCACAAAGACTTCCCATTGCGGTGTTTTACCTATCTGGCACAAATACACTGACTGACTAGGGCAGAAATGTGGCCCGAGGCCAAGGTCCTTGGCGGGGTGAAACTCTCCCATGTTTGGGCACTCTGATTTCTTCCTGTGTAATACCATCTTTGTGCACTGACAGCATAGGCGAGCCCAAGAAACTCAAAGACTTCGCCTTGTGGTGTTGAGCTATCTGTGTGGGGACACATGGATTTCCCATTGCTATGTAACTCAGGGCACCTTGAGTCACACAAGGTGGAGGCTGGGACCGATCCTGACCCAGGGCCCACTCACATACTTCCCACACAGATTATAGCGGGTCCTTGGCCTTGTAATGCCACCTTCTTCTCATGCTTGGGGTCAGGGGATCAGCACAGGGCAACATGTATTTTCTCTCGTGTTACCACAGTTATCTAAGGCACTGGTTTGTGCCAAGCAAAAGAAGCGTTACTGCATTAATGAGACGTTTACTGCTGTACTAGCATTGGAGATCGCTTCATGCCCACGATTGCTGAGGGTGTGGGTAGAGGCCTATGTCCTCGGCGGAGTGAAAGTCTGCCATGTTTGAGCACTGTAGGTTCTTCTTCAGGTTTATTACTGTCTTTGGGTTCCTTTGGCTCGCCTATGCTGTGGGTGCACAAAGACTTCCCATAGCTGTGTTTTACCTGTCTGGCACAAATACACTGACTGACTTCGGTAGGGTGCAGAGTGCAGATGGCTTTCCCCTTGCGGTGCTGATTGAGCTATCTGACAGCTACACAGAATGAATTGCGTGGGGACACATGGATTTCCTATTGCTATGTAACTCAGGGCACCTTGGGTCACACAAGGTGGAGGCTGGGACCGAGCCTGACCCTGGACCCGCTCACATACTTCCCACACAGACTATAGCGGGTCCTGGTCATGGTTTCTTGGCCTTGTAATGCCACCTCCTCCTCCTGCTTGGGGTCAGGGGATCATCACTGGGCAACATGTATTTTCTCTCGTGTTACCACAGTTATCTGAGGCACTAGTTTGGGCCAAACAAAAGAAGCGTTACTGCATTAATGAGACGTTCACTGCTGTACTAGCATTGGAGTCCGCTTTATGCCCACGATTGCTGAGGGTGTGGGCAGAGGCCTATGTCCTGGGGGAAATGCAACTGCTCCAGGCTGGGCCTGTGGAACGTCTTCCTGGTTAATCCAGTCTGTGGAGTGGTGTAAGCAACCATAACTGATTTAATGAGACTTCACAGCTGCACTAGCATTGGAGTCCGCTTTATGCACACGATTGCTGATGGTGTGGGTAGAGGCCGAAGTCCTGGGGGAAATACAACTGCACCAGGTTTGGCCCGTGGAACTTCTTGCTGGTTCATCCAGTCTTTGGAGTGATGAAAGCAACCGCAACTAATTAAATGAGATGTTCCCTGCTGTACTAGCATCGGAATCTGCTTTATGCCCATGATTGCTGAGGGTGAGTGCAGAGGCCGAGGTCCTCGGCGGAGTGAAAGTCTGCCATGTTTGGGCACTGTAATTGCTTCATGTTTAATATTTCCTTGGGTTCCTTTGACTCGCCTATGCTGTGAGTAAACAAAGACTTCCCATAGCGGTGTTTTACCTGGCTGACACAAATACACTGACTGACTAGGTCAGAAAAGTAGGCCGAGGCCCTTAGCAGGGTGAAACTCTGCCAGGTTTGGGCACTGTAATTGCTTCATGTTTAATATTTCCTTGGGTTCCTTTGGCTCACCTATGCTGTGTGTAAACAAAGACTTCCCATAGCGGTGTTTTACCTGGCTGACACAAATACACTGACTGACTAGGTCAGAAAAGTAGGCCGAGGCCCTTAGCAGGGTGAAACTCTGCCAGGTTTGGGCACTGTAATTGCTTTATGTTTAATACTTTCTTTGGGTTCCTTTGGCTCGCCTATGCTGTGAGTGCACAAAGACTTCCCATTGCGTTGTTTTACCTGTCTGGCACAAACACACTGACTGACTAGGGCAGAAATGTAGGCCGAGGCTCTTAGCAGGGTGAAACTCTGCCATGTTTGGGCACTCTGATTTCCTCATGTGTAATACCATGCTTGAGTTCCTTGGGCTCACCTATGCTGTGAGTGCACAAAGACTTCCCATTGCGTTGCTTTACCTGTCTGGCACAAATACACTGACTGACTATGGTAGAAATGTGGGCCGAGGTCCTTGGCGGGGTGAAGCTCTGCCATGTTTGGGCGCTCTGATTTCTTCTTGTGTAATACCATCTTTGTGCACCGACAGCATAGACAAGCCCTAAGAACTCAAAGACTTTTCATTACGGTGTTGAGCTATCTAACACTTACACAGAATGAATTGTGTGGGGACACATGGATTTCCCATTGCTATGTAACTCACGGCACCTTGGGTCACACAAGATGGAGGCTGGGACTGAGCCTGACCCTGGGCCCGCTCACGTGCTTCCCACACAGAGTATTGCTGCATTGTGGAGATGTGTAGAAGTGCTGGCACCTGAGTCCCCTTTATGCCCACGTTTGCGGCTCCTGACAATTTTGCGATGGAGGTGTCACGGGATTGGAATGATGATCGTACGTCAATTTATCATCAATTCTCAACAGCATTGTGGGCTATCGCCCACACTTTCAAAGAGGGTCGCTGCCTAGCCCTGCCAACCCTCTGCAGCGTGTGCCTCTGGTTCCTCCTCATTCAGTATGCTCTTATAAATAGACATGAGGGTGGTGTGGCTATGAAGCGAGCGTGTGGCATGAGGGCAGCTGAACGCTGTGCAGGGACACTTTTGTGTACGCTGTGGACACAGGATCGTGCTGGGAGGGGGGGTTGGACAGCAATGCCAGCATGTAACCCAGGAGAAGAGGCAGCGGTGTCACCCGCAGGCAGTGATTGTCCTGGGTTGCAGGTAGTGTGGTGCTTAGCTAAGGTGTGCCTTGTTAATGAGGGTTTGTCCGAAGTAAAAATTGTTAGGGGGAGGACGCCAGACTCTTGCCCCCATTTTGGCTTAATAGTGGGACCTGGGAGCCTTAGTTGCAGCCATGCATGCTGCCCCTGCCCTTCCCTATCCGTTTCTGTGGTGTTTCCATGACTTTTTGATGTTTTCTGGTGTTTGACAAGTCATCAGCTATGCGGAGCATCAGTCCCATACAAAAATGCTCGAGTCGCCCATTGATTTCAATGGGGTTCGTTACTCGAAACGACCTCTCGAGCATTACGGAAAGTTCAACTCGAGCAACGAGCACCCGAGCATTTTAGTGCTCGCTCATCTCTAATGTTCACGATACGTAAAAACATATGAAGGATCTATATGTATGCAATATCCAAAAAACAAAAAATGAAGCCGCAAAAATGCCGTAAACTGGGTCCTCGTTTCCTATACAGCCAAGCCAAAGCTCCAAGTGATAATCAACAATGGAGAGATGGCTATTCCATTGTAAATATTCCCCTGATCCAGCAACACTTCAGTTCACCAGAACCTTTCTCAAGCAAATCAGTAGTGCAACAAATACATGTATGTTCTATAATAACATACAATGTACAACTAACCGTGATTAAAAATATAAATATGTGTATAATTATACAGAAAAATACAAATGTCATGTGATTATTATAAGAACACCCTACATGTGATCACATTATATAAGGGACATTATAAAAACCACAATCGAATACTATCCATAAAAGGCTTATATAACGATATTCACATATGCATTAAAAGTTCTTTAAAAATTGTGCTATATCTCTGTGCTGCCATCTTTATACAGAGGGGTTCTTGTTCAAACTATGCTGATCTTATTAAAAATAACTATTTCTGTGCGGTTACAGCGCGACAGGTACATGAAGATTATGTCACTTTCTTATTCCCTTTTTTTGGGTCTCGGGAGTAAACTGGTAGGGACTGCAAGGACTAGTGTATGTGGAGGACCAGCCATGATGGTGAGAAATCACAGAAGGTGGATAATATGCGTAAATATGTTACAGCGCTATATGCGAGTTATATCTGGAGCTGGTGCTAAAATAAACAAAAAATAGCACATTAAACATACAACACGTCTACCTGCGGGGAGGTTAAAGTTTTGAGAAAGTAAATAAGATGTAGAATATGAGAAAAGAAAAGCAGAACCTCTAAATAAAAAATTCTTGCAGTTCTTCCGGATCCATATAGGTTGTGAGTCGTCTGGAGCAGTATTATGGCGGTAATGTGGAGATTACTGTACCTCTGTGGCCACTGTATAAGAGCTGAGTCACATGGGCATTTTTACGCGCATTTGTTAGTTGCGTTTGCGATCCGCATCTATATGGAATCAATGCTTTTCAATGGCAGCGGTCACATGGCCGATTTTACCATGCACATAAAATTCGCACCTACAAAAGATAAAACATATGGGTGGCAATGGACGCGGTCATGCGTATTTTTTTTGCCCGTGCAGTGCGATCTTTTTTACGCTCGTAAAAACTCCTGTGTGACTGAGCCCTAATTGTTAGGGAGGTGTTCTTGTACACGCTGTGCTCTAACCTTGCAAGACATAACTGCTGCTTGATACTTAGATATGAATGTGGGACATGAACATTGTCATATTTGCTCCTTTTGTATTTTTTGGGGGTTGGATAACAACAGACATTGGAGGGGGAGGGGCAACACATAAATGAGTACCTAGGCCTCATGTCCACGGGATAATTTTTATTTTAAATCCGCAGCATTTTTCCTGCACGCGGATCCGCGCCCCATAGGGATGCATTAGACACCCGCAGGTAGTTAAATATCTGCGGATGTCATTTTTCCCGTCAGGCGCGAATCCGCGTGTCGGAAAAAAAATGGACATGCTCCATTTTCGTACGGGTCTCCCGCGGGGACGGCTCCCGCAGGCTTCTATTGAAGCCTATGGAAGCCGTCTGGATCGGCGGGAGACCCGTACCAGAATTAAACTCACCTGCTTCGGACAATGCGGATCTTCCTTCGTGGCTGGATCTTCTTTCTTCGGCCCGGCGGATGTGTCCGGCGTATGCGCACAGCGCGCTGCCGGCGTGCCGAGCACATCCACCGGGCCGAAGAAACAAGATCCAGCCGCGAAGGAAGATCCGCATCGTCCGGAGCAGGTGAGTTTATTCTTATTTTTAGGCCTCATGTCCCCGGGAAAGGAGGGACCCGCTGCGGATTCAACATGAAGAATCCGCGTCGGGCCTGATTTTCCCCCGTGGACATGAGAACTTATAGGAGGCTCTGATGCAGAAAAAAAACACAGAAAAAGTGGAATAATGCACATAAATATGTGCTGACAATATACAAATATACCGGGCCTGGGAATAAAATAAAGAAAATGTAATTTGTACATATTATTTTTGTACTCTGTGATAATTTTGTTAACAAACTGTTTCTGTACAGTTGCAGATTAAATGTGTGCGGGGAAAATAAAGAGTGCTTCGTATTTGCTCTTTTTTAGGGATAGGGCGAGAAACACAGCAGGTGGGCTGGGGGGGAGAAGATGGCTAGAAGGCTGGAGGAGTGTTTAAACTAGGGACTGGGGGAGGGCAAAAAGATAAACAGGGGGATAGACAGTGTCGATAGCGACCTGGGTCCAAGTTATGGGAATGGGGGTCGAGCAGGGGGTAGGGTTAGTACAGTTAGAATCGACAGAACAGCCAATAGTACTATTAATTACAAAATTAATTTAAAGAACAAAAAAAATGTATAAATTGTATGGCTACGAATGCAAGAAGTCTGATCGGCAAAGTGGGTGAGCTTGCAGCGAGAATGGCTGATGAAAACTATGATATAGGTGGAATAACAGAAACGGCTTGATGATAAGTGCGATTGGACTGTGAATTTACAGGGTTACAATCTCTTCAGAAAAGACGGTTTAGGAGATGAACATGTGGAATCTCTGTGGGTAGAACTACAGAGCGAAAAATAATAACAAAATACCGATAGGGGTTTTCTATAGAGGACCAAAAGCAACAGAAGAAACTTAAATCTTATTATTAAGGCAGATAGAAGAGGTGTCAAACCGCAATGAAGTGATTGTTATGGGGGACTTTAATTATCCGGATATAAAATGGGAAAACAAAACCTGCAAATCTCACAAGGGTGATAAGTTCTGGAGAACAATTAAAGACAACTACCTTTCCCAACTGAAGTGGGAGCCAACTAGAGGCAGGGCCACTCTGGACTTAGTACTAACTAACAAACCAGACCGAATAATGGGGGTGCAGGTTGATGGGCACTTGGAAATTAGAGACCACAATATAATAAATTTCCAGCTGTCATTCAATAAGAAACCTTATCAGGGAGCGACAAAAAAACTAAACTTTAGTAAAGCAAAATTTGATCAGCTCAGAACTACTATCGGTAACATTAATTGGGACAACATCCTCAAAAATATCAGTACAGACAACAAATGGGAAAAGTTTAAAAAGCCCCTAATCAACTCATGTGAGCAGTTCATACCCTATAAAAAAAAGAAACATAAGTATAAGGAAACCTGTAAGGGGGGCAATAAACGAAAAAAAGAAAGCGTTTAAACTATTGAAACAAGAAGGCAGCGAAGAAACGTTAAAATCATACAGGGAAAACAACAAAAAGGGGAAAAAGAGAAAAAGGGGTCAAAAAGAGAGCCCTGGTAACTACAGGCTGGTAGGTCTAACTTCAATAACTAGAAAAATATTTGAAGGGTTTCTGAGAGACTCCATTCTAGAATAGCTCAAGGAGAACAATGGAATGAATAACTACTCACCAGCACAGGTTCATAAGGGGTTGATCATGTCAGACAAATCTGATCAGCTTCTATGATGAAGTAAGGTCTAGGCTGGATCTGGGAGAGTCTATTGATCTTGTATATCTGGACTTCTCTAAAGCATTTGACACTGTGCCACATAATAGGTTGATATATAAAATGAGACAACTCGAACTGGGTGAAAACGTGTGTATCTAGGTAAAGAATTGGCTCAAACATAGAATGCAGAGGGTGGTAATAAATGGTACGTACTCTGATTGGGCCCCCGTTGCTAGTGGGGGCCAGAGGGTTCAGTATTAGGCCCCATTCAGTTCAATATATTTATCAACGACCTGATAGAAGGACTGCACAGTAAAATATCAATATTTGCAGATGATACAAAATTATATAAGACAAATAATACAACGGAGGATAATGTGCGGCTACAAAAGGACCTAGATAAACTCGGGGCTTGGGCAGAAAAATTGCAAATGAAGTTCAATGTGGATAAATGTAAGGTTATGCACATGAGCAGGAGAAACGGATGTCACCAATATTCACTAAATGGGGTACTGCTAGGAAAAAGTGATATGGAAACAGACCTGGGGGTACTAGTGGATTGTAGATTTAACTAGAGTAACCAATGCCAGTTAGCTGCTGAAAAAGCTAATAAAGTCTTGGAGTGCATTAAAAGAGGGCGAAGGACGAGAACATTATTCAAGCCCCACATGGAATACTGTGTACAGTTCTGGACACAGCTGCTCAGGAAGGATGTTGCCGTGCTTGAGGGGGTTCAAAGAAGGGCAAACAAATTAATAAATGGAATGAGAGGACTGGAATACCCAAAGAGACTATCAAAATTAGGACTTTTCACCATGGAAAAAAGATGACTAAGGGGTGATCAAATAACTATGTATAAATATATTGGGGGACAATGCAAGGATCTTTACCATGATCTGTTTATACCAAGGACTGCGACAGTAACAAGATGGCATCCGCTATGTCTAGAAGAAAGCAGGTTTCATCAGCAACATAGAAGGGGGTTCTTTACTGTAAGAGCAGTGAGACTGCGGAACTCTGTGCCTGAGGACGTGGTGATGACAAAATCTATAGAGGAGTTTAAGAGGGGACTAGACGTCTTTCTCGATCGACCAACGGGTTTGTAGTTCTGGGTCTTATATTTAAGCAGGAACTATCAAAGATTGATCCATGGATTATTCTGATTGCCATTACAGAGTTGGGAAATAATTTTTCCCCAAATGGGCTATTTGGCTTCTGCCTCTTGGGGTTTTTGCCTTCCTCTGGATCAACAAGAGGGTTGAAACAGGCTGAACTAGATGGACATTGTCTTCATTCAGCCTAACATACTATGTTACTATGAAACACATTTTGGAGGGGATACAAAAACTGCATATAGAATGACTTCGACTGATGCAGAGAAAATACAAAAAAGTGAAATAATGCGTGTAAAAAATGAAAGAAGATGTATTCATTTCCAGCTCTAAGACACAATCTGGTTCCATAAAATAAGAAATAATTTCACAATATCTAACAATATAAGGTCCACGTATATGTGGGGTCTACAGTTTTGAAGAAATCGGTATGAGCAGAAAAAACAGAACCTCCAGATAAAGTTTACAATAACAGCGGCTGCATGTGAGCCTTTGATTCTATGGAGGTTTCTTGAAAAAAGTTTAGTACCGCGTTAGCCAAAATGTGATTGTTCTCAGTAAGAGAAACCGAGTAATCTTGTAGATATGACACCTTTTAATGGCTACGAAAATACATGATGTTATAGGAAGTTTTCGAGCCTAGTTAGGGTTCTTCCTCAGGCTAATTGAAATAGATCCAAAGAGGTGTGTATAACCCTAACCCTATATATATCTACATATATAAAGCTGAAAGCCCTCACTGACTCACTGACTCACTGACTCACTGACTCACTGACTCACTGACTCACTGACTGACTCGCCAAAAGTTCTCCAACTTCCCGATGTCGTAGAAACATGAATTTTGGCACAAGCATAGATTATCTCCAAAACAGGAAAAGTAATTGGGTCCCAACTCGATTATTCAATTCCTAGTGCAAAAGAATTAGCGTCACAATTTTACATACGGAATCTAAATCTCTCACTTCCCAATGTCATAGAAACTTAAAATTTGGCACGGGCATTGAATATGTCATAAATAGGAAAAGTTAATAGGTCCCAACCCGATTATTCAATTCTATGCTCAAAAGAATTAGTGTCCAAATTTTACGTACGGAATCTAATTCTCTCACTTCCCGGTGTCATAAAAACTCGAAATTTGGCAGGAGCATTGATTATATCATAAATAGGAAAAGCTAATGGGTCCCAACTCGATTATTCAATTCTTTGCGCAAAAGAATTAGCGTCCAAACTTAATGTACGGAATGTGATTTTCTCACTTTCCGGTGTCATAGAAACGTAAAATTTGGCACGAGCATTGATTATCTCATAAATAGGAAAAGCTAATAGGTCCCAACTCGATTATTCAATTCTATGCGCAAAAGAATTGGCGTTCAAATTTTACGTACGGAATGTAATTTTCTCACTTTCCGGTGTCATAGAAACATGAAATTTGGCACGAGCATTGATTATGTCATAAATAGGAAAAGCTAATGGGTCCCAACTCGATTATTGAATTCTCTGCGCAAAACAATTAGCGTCCAAATTTTACGTACGGAATGTAATTTTCTCCCTTTCCGCTGTCATGGAAACGTGAAATTTGGCACGAGCATTGATTATGTCATAAATAGGAAAAGCTAATGGGTCCCAACTCGACTATTGAATTCTAAGCGCAAAAGAATTAGCGTCCAAATTTTATGTACAGAAATTAATTCTCCAACTTCCCGATGTCGTAGAAACATGAAACTTGGCAAAAGCACTGAGTATGTCATAAATAGGAAAACCTAATTGGTCCCAACTCGATTATTCAATTCTAGCGCAAAAAAATTAGCGTCCAAATTTTACATACGGGATCTAATTCTCTCACTTCCCGATGTCATAGAAACATGAAATTTGGCATGAGCATTGATAATGTCATAAATAGGAAAAGTTAATGGGTCCCAACTCGATTATTCAATTCTAAGCGCAAAAGAATTAGCGTCCAAATTTTATGTACAGAACCTAATTCTCTCACTTCCCGGTGTCATAGAAACTTGAAATGTGGCACGGGCATTGATTGTGTCATAAGTAGGAAATGTTAATGGGTCCAAACTTGATTGTTCAATTCTAAGTGCAAAAGAATTAGCGTCCAAATTTTACGTATGGAATCTAATTCTCTCACTTGCTGATGTCATTTTATATAAAGGAAACGTCGCATGGTTACCTCCCATGGTGTTTCCTGTGTAACGCAGAGAACTATGCAAAATGGTGAACATATGTTTTTCCTCGGTATCTCTAAAGTAACCACGACTTTATAAGATTTTCCGTGTGAACACCAGATAAACAACAGTACCAAATTAACTCGGGCGAAGCCGGGTATATCAGCTAGTATATCTATATATATAAAGACGAAAGCCCTCACTCGCTCACTGACTCGCCACTAATTCTCCAACTTCCTGATGTTGTAGAAACATGATATTTGGTAAGAGCATAGATTATGTCCAAAATAGGATAAGTAAAGAGGTCCCAACTCGATTATTTAATTCTAGCGCAAAAGAAATAGCGTCCAAATTTTACGTACATAATCTAAATCTCTCACTTCCCAATGTCTTAGAAACTTAAAATTTGGCACGAACATCGATTATTTCATAAATAGGAAAACTTAATGGGTCCCAACTCGATTATTTAATTCTAGCGCAAAAGAACTAGTGTCCAAATTTTACGTACGGAATGTAATTCTCTCACTTCTTGGTGTAATAGAAAATTGAAATTTGGCACGAGCATTGATTGTGTCATAAATAGGAAAAGCTAATGGGTCCCAACTCGATTATTCAATTCTAAGCGCAATAGAATTAGCGTCCAAATTTTACGTACGGAATGTTATTCTCTCACTTTCCCGTGTCACAGAAACGTGAAATTTGGCACAAGCATTGATTATGTCATAAATAGGAAAAGCTAATGAATTCCAAGTCGACTATTGAATTCTAAGCGCCAAAGAATTAGCGTCCAAATTTTACGTACGGGATCTAATTCTCTCACTTCCCGATGTCGTAGAAACATGAAATTTGGCAAAAGCACTGAGTATGTCATAAATAGGAAAACCTAATTGGTCCCAACTCGATTATTCAATTCTAGCGCAAAAAAATTAGCGTCCAAATTTTACGTACGGGATCTAATTCTCTCACTTCCCGATGTCGTAGAAACATGAAATTTGGCATGAGCATTGATAATGTCATAAATAGGAAAAGTTAATAGGTCCCAACTCGATTATTCAATTCTAAGCGCAAAAGAATTAGCGTCCAAATTTTATGTACAGAACCTAATTCTCTCACTTCCAGGTGTCATAGAAACTTGATATTTGGAACGGGCATTGATTGTGTCATAAATAGGAAAAGTTAATGGGTCCAAACTCGATTGTTCAATTCTAAGCGCAAAAGAATTAGCGTCAAAATTTTACGCACATAATCTAAATCTCTCACTTCCCAATGTCATAGAAACATGAAATTTGCCATAAGCATTGAATATGTCATAAATAAGAAAGGTTTTTTTTTGTTTTTTTTATTTTAAAAGTGTTTTTATTAGTTTTCACTGCTCAGTTGTACAATCAATATCAAAAACATTATCAAAAACATTTCAACAGCATCTATTGCTTTCTTGCTCATTAAACTTCTAGCTTGTACTTCATAAAATGTGAGTTTTTATCCCGCCCACCCCTGCTAATTACGCTTATAGTTGCTTTTGATAAACTTTTATGATCATCTTATTCTAAAACTTTGTAACATTATAGAAGGGAAAAGGGATAGGAGGGGTCTAAGGTGGATTAGAGATGGGGGGGAAGATGTTTGAGACATAGGTTAGGGGTTGGCCCCCAGCGTATCCTCGGCATCCCCCTAACCCCCTCAAGGGGAGGGTAGTGAAGGCACGGAGGGCAGCAGCCGTGGACCACGCCTAGTTGCATGCGCGTGTTGCGCACGGGTCTGTGAAATGCTAAAAAAGATGGGAGTAGAATTGGGGAGAGGGGGGGGTGGGGGTTCTTGGCTCCGGGGCTGTTTGCACCCTTTCAGGCGTCTGGTTCTAACTAGGTAGTATTCCACTTACCAACCATTGGTCAAATCTTGGGGAGCTACAAAATGTTAGCCAGGGTTCCCATGTGGTGTGGTATACTGAATATTTAGCGTCGTCTCGTGCTCTCAGTTCTTCCATGTGGCCTATTTCATCTAGGATGGTCACCCACTGCACTTTGGTAGGGGGGTCCTGGGATCTCCACAGTCTGGGTATCACCGTGCGCATCGCTAGGAGATAGAACCTGAGAGAGCTTTTCCTATTGCTTTTTGGTGACCCCGGGAGGATCGATAAGAGGGCCATCTCAGGGGTCCACACATGGGATCCCTTGTTCAGCCCATTGTACAGTGCTTCTATTTCCCTCCAAAGTATCCTAACCTGGGGGCATGACCACCATATGTGTGAGAGTGTGCCAGCCTCTCGTAGACACTGCCAACACAGGTCAGACACCCCCCCCCATACTTAGCCATCCGTACTGGTGTTCGGTACCACCTCGTTAGTAGCTTATAGTTAAGTTCCTGGTGGCATTTTGAGACCGTCATTTTGTGAGTCAGGTATATGGCTTTATCCCAATCCTCCTCCGATATTTCTCTCCCTAGCTCTCTCTCCCAGGCTCTCCTGTATCCCCCTCCGGGGTCCAGTCCCTCCCCGGCTGCCAAGAATCCATAGATCACGGAGATCTCTCCTTTGGACCTCTGAGGTTGCTCACATAGCCTTTCAAATTGTGTGTTTGGTGCCGTCAGGTCTGATATTGGTCCTAAGGATCGTATATAATGGCCTATCTGGTAGTACTGGAAGCACGCACCTGTCTTCTGGTTCCCCTCCCCCAGGAGGTCTCCCAGCGGTCTCAGGCCCTCTCTATCCATCACGTCTCTGACCCTAGGAAGCTCCACACCTAGATCTTCCAGAAGGGGTAACCCCAAATCTCCCTGAGGGAAGTCTGGGTTCCCTCTCAGTGGTGTCCATGGCCCTGGTACTTTTACCAGCTCGTGTCGTGTCCTAAAACCGTCCCATATTTTCATCAGGGAGTTTATGAAGGGGGAGACTCTGATGCCTCTTCTGCCTAACCCGCTTCGCAACCACACGAGGCCCCTAGTTCGCCCTGCCGTTGTCTCCCTTTCCAGCTCAACCCAGCGCTTAGTGGTCCCCCTGTGCACTAGGTCCAAGACTGTCTTGCATATGGCTGCTCTATAGTAGAGGAGTAGGTTTGGCAGTCCAGTTCCTCCTCTCTCCTTCCGCTGGGTTAGTAGCTTATAGCTCAGGCGCAGTTTGTTTCCCCCCCCCACACACACAAATCGTGTCACTGCTTTTTGTAGCTTAATGAAAAAGTTCCGCGGCACTCGTATGGGCAAGGTTTGATATAGGTATAGTAATTTGGGCAGAGAGTTCATTTTAACAGAGTTTATCCTGCCAAACCACGAGAGGGTTGTCAGTTTCCATCTCTCCAGATCTTTTGTTATGGTGGAGAGCATGCGTTCGTAGTTTAAGCTGTACGTTTCCCCGGTGTCTGCAGGGAGAACTACTCCTAAATATTTGATGTTATCTTCCTTCCAGCTCATGGGGGTCAGTTGTTTAAGTTGCGCCATTTCTGATGCCGGGAGTGTAATGTTTAAAAGGTCTGATTTGCTCAGGTTAATCTTGAAGTTACTAACATAACTGTATCTTTTAAATTCTTGTAAGATTGCAGGTAAGGCCTGTCTGGGGTTAGTGATATATATTAGTAGGTCGTCCACAAACAGGGCAGTCTTGTGCTCCTGTCTAGCTTTTGTATATCCTTTTATCTCCTTATTTTCCCTCAGCGCGTTAGCTAACGACTCCATTACCAGGATGTATAGCGTCGGTGACAGCGGACAGCCCTGTCGCGTTCCATTTTTATGGTTATTGGTGCGGAGAGCTTCCCATTGACCCGTATCTGTGCTGTGGGGTTATTATAGAGTGCCATTATCCAGCCAATCGTCCTATTGCCTAAACCTATTTTTTTAAGTGTAGCCTCGAGGAACCTCCAATTTACGCGGTCAAAGGCTTTTTCGGCATCAGCCGACAGCAGACATAGTGGGCTTTTTTCCTCTCGCGCTCTCTCTATCAGGGATATGGTCCATATTGTATTGTCTCTGGCTTCGCGTCCTGCCACAAACCCCTTTTGATCTCTGTGTATGAGCCCAGGGACAAGGGGTCGGAGGCGGGAGGCTAGTATTTTCGCAAATATTTTGGTATCGACGTTTAACAGGGATATTGGCCTATAGTTGCTACATGACATGGGGTCCCTGCTCGGTTTTGGGATTACTGTGATAATTGCTTGCAGGGCTTGGGGTGGGAATGGGCAGTTTCCAGATATCGCATTGAATGCTCTACTGAGCATTGGGGTAAATAGATCTCCACACATCTTATAGAACCGGGGCGTGAAGCCGTCTGGTCCCGGGCTTTTACCGATCCTTAAGCTTTTAATTTTATCCATTATCTCTTGGTCCAGTATATCGTCCTCCAACTGTTGCGCGTTTTCCGTTGGGATTTATGTCGGGGCATATTTTTGTAAGTATTGATCTATCGCCGTTGTTTCCCCTACCCCCTCTATGTTATATAGCTCCCCATAGAATTCCCTAAAGCATTCCAGTATGTCTTTTGTGGCATGTACTTTGCTTTTGTCTGCTTTGTTAAGTGCAAAGATGTACGACTGGTTCTCCCGGGGGTTTAACGCTTTCGCCAGCCAGGAGCTGCATTTGTTTCCGAATTCGTAATACCCCTTTTTTATTCTCTCTTATGTGCAGGTATTTTTGGTCCATGATCCCAAGTATTTGTTGGCGCAGAGCCGAGATCTCCGCCTTTAGGGTCGGGGAGGCGCTGGCCTTGTTGGCCAACTCCGTTTTTTCTAGTCTAGTTATCAGGTCAGCTAACTTCGCTACTCTGTCCCTTTTTAATCTTGATCCGTGGGAGATAAAGACTCCTCTTAAGACACATTTAAGGGCCTCCCACTGGATAGTCGGTGAAGTAGTGTCTGTTCTGTGGGTCTCCACAAATATTCCTATTGTCCGCCTTATCTCCTCTAAACAGCAAGCGTCACCTAGGAGATTGTCGTTAAGTCTCCAACTGTTTAGGCCTCTTGTTGTCTCCCCCCCGAATAGGGACCCATAGACAGGTGTGTGGTCTGACCATATGAAATTACCTATTGAGCATCTGGGGCTCCAATCTAGAAGGCTATGTGAGACAAATATGTAGTCCAGACGCCCATAATTGTTATGGGCCATGGAGTGGTGGCTATAGTCCTTGATCTCTGGATGAAGTGTCCTCCAGAGATCAACGAGCTTCAGTTCAGATAGCTTTCTCCGCAATCTATGTAGGGCCATGTGGGATAGACTGGACTTACCCGTCGAGGCGTCAAGAGTAGGGTCCAGGGCCACGTTGAGGTCCCCGCCTAGTACGATGTACAAACCTTCTGCGAACTGTGTCAGTTCCCGCAGTATCCGACAGACGTAGGCGACCTGACCTGCGTTGGGGAGATAAACGTTAGCGATTGTAATTATACGATTTCCCAGGTCCATTTTAAGAAAGAGGTATCTACCCTCCGTGTCCACCATGGAGGCCAAGACTCTGTGTGGGAAGTTCTTGTGTATTGCTATGGAAGTGCCGCAAACTTTCTTGTCCAGGTGTGTGCTATGGTACCACTTTGTGTAATATCTGTTGCTACCTTTAGGGATGTGGTCTTTCTTATAGTGTGTCTCCTGAAACATAGCTATTGCAATCCTTTTTTTGTGTAGGTGTGCTAGTATTTGGCCCCTTTTGGCCAGTATGTTCAGACCTCTGGCGTTGTAAGTGCAGAATGAAATGTTAGTCATGATCGTTTATTGGCATGTGTAGCGGCTTCTTAGAGTACCACAGCTCCCGGAGCCAAGATTGGGGTGGAAGAGATAGGTTTAAGGGCACTTGGGAGGGGGACGGGTGGGGGGGAGAGGGGTAGGGTGACAGAGAGTAAACCATCTGTCGACTAGGGAATATATTCCTAGTTCAACTAGAGGGTAACCAACCTGCGGTCAGTTGTAGACGACACTATTGTGTCGTCCCCCCGAGTAGGAGGAGTTGTCATAGATACCCGAGCAACTCAGGGCCCCCTCCGCCCCAACCGGCATAACATTCGTTCAGGCAGCTGATTATATTACCAGGTACATTGATAACATTTGTAACATTTATAACATTAGGGTCTTGTGTGCTTGGCGATCAGTCAGCTCAGGAAACTTCGGTCACCTGGTCAAGTGCCAGGTGAATTTAGAGCTTTAGTCGCTACTGTTCAGGAACTTTAAAGAACTTAAAGCAGGACCATGTAGGGTCTAACCGCTTGTGATAAAACATCTTATCTATGAAGGACTCCTTCGGACGCTTCAGTCTGTACGGGTGGTCTTAGTCAGGCCGTCTGGGTGGGGTACAATCAGCGAGGCGGTCTATTGGCGCGTCCGCGCGCTTTTGGCCCCGGTGAGCCTGCCTCGTGCCAGTTTTCTCTGGGATCGGGGATAGGTAGGGATGGGAGGTGTGGCCAGTCTGGCAGTGTCACCTTTGGTAGTTCCAGAATGTCCAGAAATCTAGAGAGATCAGCAGGGGAACTAAAAGTTCCTGTCCTGCCGTTTTTCGTGGCCGTAAGTTGAAAGGGGTACCCCCAGCGATACAAGATTTTGTTGGATTTCAGGACTTCCAGTAATGGTCTTACTGCTCAGCGCAGCTGTAAGGTGCGCCTCGCCAGGTCTGAGAATATTGCGATGGGAGTGCCGTTATGGGTTAGAGTGTCCCGTTCTCCAGCACTTTTCAGAATTGCTTCTTTCTCTTTGAAATAGTGTATACGTCAAACGACGTCTCTTGGCCTTCCAGGATCTTCTGGTCTGGGCCCCAAGGTTCTATGCATGCGGTCTATTAAGACTGGCTGGTCCGCGGTGCGGTTCAATAGCGAGCTGAAGAAATTACGCGCCCACTCCTCCAGTTGTGAGGGCTCCACTTCCTCTGATAGTCCCCTTAGTCGTAAGTTATTGCGCCTGTGGCGATTTTCGAGGTTGTCGATGTGTGCTAGGATGTCTGTTATTTGCTGGGCTTGCGCATTTATTACTTGGCTATGATCGTCGAGCGTAGTGAGGACTGTTTCTTGAGTCTCTTCCACCGCGTCTAGGCGATGCCCTACATGCTTAAGCTCTTGTTGTAGAAGGGACAATGCTTCTTTGTGTGAGGCTTCCAGCCTCTGAAAGTCCTTTTGTGTCGGGAGGGACCTTAAGTGCTCCTTCCAATCCCACTCATCATCTGTAGAATAGCTGTCTGAGGAAGCTGCATTGGTTCGTGGGTTTCTGCTCGGCACGGGGGTGGCTCTGCGCGTTCTTTGTGGTAAGCCACTGCCTCTGTCCGGGCTGGTCGGGACGTCTCCAACGTGGTGCGTTTGGAGTGGTGTCCGGTTTCCTCCAGGGACCCCCCCCCTCGGACCATGAGTGGGGAGAGCCCCTGGTGTACTCGGGACTCCCACTGCCTGCGGAGCGTGTAGCATGTCCCTCTGCATTTTGTGGGGACGCGGGCTCCTTTCTGGACTGATCTGCTGTCCTTTGCTGGACTTCTTTTGGTTGGGGGGGTGGCACATTTGCTCCCTCTGTCACCTTTATTTGGGGGTTGGGGCCTCCACTGATCCGACCACTGCTGTATCCCCTTTTGGGGTTTATGTTGTGCTTATCTGTCCCTGGTGGTGCTAGTGGTGTCGGCATCCCCGGCTCCTCTGTGCCCCTCACTCCTCCGCTGGATTCACTCCTCCGCTTCTGCTGCAGGTGCACATAATCCGGCGCCATTTTGGTTGCGGCTGCCGGGGACCCGCGGCCGCCGCTCCTGCCACCGCCGGGCTTTCTCCTGGGAGATTCGCTGCGCCCTGCCGTCGCTGGTGGCGCCGGCACTCTCATCACCTCAGCGCCGCTCTTTTCTCCGCTGGCCCCGCTTGTCTCTCCCCTCTGCAGGCTCACGTGATCCAGCGCCATCTTGGAGGTGGCCGGCGCGGGCCCCTGATCGTCTCACTCCGGCATCGGCTAGGCTCCGCCCCCATAAATAAGAAAGGTTAATGGGTCCCAACTCGATTATTCAATTCTAAGTGCAAAAGAATTAGCGTCCAAATTTTACGTATGGAATCTAATTCTCTCACTTGCTGATGTCATTTTATATAAAGGAAACGTCGCATGGTTACCTCCCGTGGTGTTTCCTGGGTAACGCAGAGAACTATGCAAAATGGTGAACATATGTTTTTCCTCGGTATCTCTAAAGTAACCACGACTTCATAAGATTTTCCGTGTGAACACCAGATGAACAACAGTACCAAATTAACTCGGGCGAAGCCGGTTATATCAGCTAGTATATCTATATATACATAAAGACGAAAGCCCTCACTCACTCACTCGCTCACTGAATCGCCACTAATTCTCCAACTTCCCGATGTCGTAGAAACATGAAATTTGGAAAGAGTATAGATTATATCCAAAATAGGATAAGTAAAGAGGTCCCAACTTGATTATTTAATTCTAGCGCAAAAGAAATAGCGTCCAAATTTTACGTACATAATCTAAATCTCTCACTTCCCAATGTCATAGAAACTTAAAATTTGGCACGAACATCGATTGTGTCATAAAGAGGAAAAGCTAATGGGTCCCAACTCGATTATTCAATTCTAAGCGCAATAGAATTAGCGTCCAAATTTTACGTACGGAATGTAATTCTCTCAATTTCCCGTCACAGAAACGTGAAATTTGGCACGAGCATTGATAATGTCATAAATAGGAAAAGCTAATGGGTCCCAACTCGATTATTCAATTCTAAGCGCAAAAGAATTAGCGTCCAAATTTTACGTACGGAATGTAATTCTCTCACTTTCCTGTGTCACAGAAACGTGAAATTTGGCACGAGCATTGATAATGTCATAAATAGGAAAAGCTAATGGGTCCCAACTCGATTATTCAATTCTAAGCGCAAAAGAATTAGCGTCCAAATTTTACGTACGGAATGTAATTCTCTCACTTTCCCGTGTCACAGAAACGTGAAATTTGGCACGAGCATTGATAATGTCATAAATAGGAAAAGCTAATGGGTCCCAACTCGATTATTCAATTCTAAGCGCAAAGAATTAGCGTCCAAATTTTACGTACGGAATGTAATTCTCTCAATTTCCCGTCACAGAAACGTGAAATTTGGCACGAGCATTGATAATGTCATAAATAGGAAAAGCTAATGGGTCCCAACTCGATTATTCAATTCTAAGCGCAAAAGAATTAGCGTCCAAATTTTACGTACGGAATGTAATTCTCTCACTTTCCCGTGTCACAGAAACGTGAAATTTGGCACGAGCATTGATAATGTCATAAATAGGAAAAGCTAATGGGTCCCAACTCGATTATTCAATTCTAAGCGCAAAAGAATTAGCGTCCAAATTTTACGTAGGAATGTAATTCTCTCACTTTCCCGTGTCACAGAAACGTGAAATTTGGCACAAGCATTGATTATGTCATAAATAGAAAAAGCTTATGGGTCCCAACTAGATTATTCGATTCTTTGCGCAAAAGAATTAGCGTCCAAGCTTTACGTACGGAATGTAATTTTCTCACTTTCCGGTGTCATAGAAATGTGAAATTTGGCACGAGCATTGATTATGTCATAAATAGGAAAAACTTATGGGTCCCAACTCGAATATTCAATTCTATGCGCAAAAGAATTAGCGTCCAAATTTTACGTACGGAATCTAATTCTCTCACTTCTCGGTGTCATAAAAACTCGAAATTTGGCAGGAGCATTGATTATATCATAAATAGAAAAGCAAATGGGTCCCAACTCGATTATTCAATTCTTTGCGCAAAATAATTAGCGTCCAAACTTTACGTACGGAATGTAATTTTCTCACTTCCCGGTGTCATAAAAACTCGAAATTTGGCAGGAGCATTGATTATGTCATAAATAGGAAAAGCTAATGGGTCCCAACTAGATTAATCAATTCGAAGCGCAAAAGAATTAGCGTCCAAATTTTACGTACGGAATTTAATTTTCTCACTTTCCGGTGTCATAGAAACGTGAAATTTGGCACGAGCATTGATTATGTCATAAATAGGAAAAGCTAATGGGTCCCAACTCGACTATTGAATTCTAAGCGCAAAAGAATTAGCGTCCAAATTTTAGGTACAGAATTTAATTCTCCAACTTCCCGATGTCGTAGAAACATGAAACTTGGCAAAAGCACTGAGTATGTCATAAATAGGAAAACCTAATTGGTCCCAACTCGATTATTCAATTCTAGCGCAAAAAAATTAGCGTCCAAATTTTAAGTACAGGATCTAATTTCCTCACTTCCCGATGTCATAGAAACATGAAATTTGGCATGAGCATTGATAATGTCATATATAGGAAAAGTTAATGGGTCCCAACTCGATTATTCAATTCTAAGCTCAAAAGAATTAGCGTCCAAATTTTATGTACAGAACCTAATTCTCTCACTTCCAGGTGTCATAGAAACTTGAAATGTGGCACGGGCATTGATTGTGTCATAAATAGGAAAAGGTAATGGGTCCAAACTCGATTGTTCAATTCTAAGCGCAAAAGAATTAGCGCCAAAATTTTACGTACATAATCTAAATCTCTCACTTCCCAATGTCATAGAAACATGAAATTTGCCATAAGCATTGAATATGTCATAAATAAGAAAGGTTAATGGGTCCCAACTCGATTATTCAATTCTAAGTGCAAAAGAATTAGCATCCAAATTTTACGTATGGAATCTAATTCTCTCACTTGCTGATGTCATTTTATATAAAGGAAACGTCACATGGTTACCTCCCATGGTGTTTCCTGGGTAACGCAGAGAACTATGCAAAATGGTGAACATATGTTTTTCCTCGGTATCTCTAAAGTAACCACGACTTCATAAGATTTTCTGTGTGAACACCAGATAAACAACAGTACCAAATTAACTCGGGCAAAGCCGGGTATATCAGCTAGTATATCTATATATACATAAAGACGAAAGCCCTCACTCACTCACTCGCTCACTGAGTCGCCACTAATTCTCCAACTTCCCGATGTCGTAGAAACATGAAATTTGGTAAGAGTATAGATTATGTCCAAAATAGGATAAGAGGTCCCAACTCGATTATTTAATTCTAGCGCAAAAGAAATAGCGTCCAAATTTTACGTACATAATCTAAATCTCTCACTTCCCAATGTCATAGAAACTTAAAATTTGGCACGAGCATTAGTAATGTCATAAATAGGAAAAGCTAATGGGTCCCAACTCGATTATTCAATTCTAAGCGCAAAAGAATTAGCGTCCAAATTTTACGTACGGAATGTAATTCTCTCACTTTCCCGTGTCACAGAAACGTGAAATTTGGCACGAGCATTGATAATGTCATAAATAGGAAAAGCTAATGGGTCCCAACTCGATTATTCAATTCTAAGCGCAAAGGAATTAGCGTCCAAATTTTACGTAGGAATGTAATTCTCTCACTTTCCCGTGTCACAGAAACGTGAAATTTGGCACAAGCATTGATTATGTCATAAACAGCAAAAACTAATGAGTCCCAACTCGATTATTCAATTCTAGCGCAAAAGAATTAGCGTCGCAATTTTACGTATGGAATCTAAATCTCTCACTTCCCAATGTCATAGAAACTTAAAGTTTCGCACGGGCATTGAATATGTCATAAATAGGAAAAGTTAATAGGTCCCAACCCGATTATTCAATTCTATGCGCAAAAGAATTAGCGTCCAAATTTTACGTACGGAATCTAATTCTCTCACTTCCCGGTGTCATAAAAACTCGAAATTTGGCAGGAGCATTGATTATGTCATAAATAGGAAAAGCTTATGGGTCCCAACTAGATTATTCGATTCTTTGCGCAAAAGAATTAGAGTCCAAGCTTTACGTACGGAATGTAATTTTCTCACTTTCCGGTGTCATAGAAATGTGAAATTTGGCACGAGCATTGATTATGTCATAAATAGGAAAAACTTATGGGTCCCAACTCGAATATTCAATTCTATGCGCAAAAGAATTAGCGTCCAAATTTTACGTACGGAATCTAATTCTCTCACTTCTCGATGTCGTAGAAACATGAAACTTGGCAAAAGCACTGAGAATGTCATAAATAGGAAAACCTAATTGGTCCCAACTCGATTATTCAATTCTAGCGCAAAAAAATTAGCGTCCAAATTTTACGTACAGGATCTAATTTCCTCACTTCCCGATGTCATAGAAACATGAAATTTGGCATGAGCATTGATAATGTCATATATAGGAAAAGTTAATGGGTCCCAACTCGATTATTCAATTCTAAGCTCAAAAGAATTAGCGTCCAAATTTTATGTACAGAACCTAATTCTCTCACTTCCAGGTGTCATAGAAACTTGAAATGTGGCACGGGCATTGATTGTGTCATAAATAGGAAAAGGTAATGGGTGCAAATTCGATTGTTCAATTCTAAGCGCAAAAGAATTAGCGCCAAAATTTTACGTACATAATCTAAATCTCTCACTTCCCAATGTCATAGAAACATGAAATTTGCCATAAGCATTGAATATGTCATAAATAAGAAAGGTAATGGGTCCCAACTCGATTATTCAATTCTAAGTGCAAAAGAATTAGCGTCCAAATTTTACGTATGGAATCTAATTCTCTCACTTGCTGATGTCATTTTATATAAAGGAAACGTTGCATGGTTACCTCCCGTGGTGTTTCCTGGGTAACACAGAGAACTATGCAAAATGGTGAACATATGTTTTTCCTCGGTATCTCTAAAGTAACCACGACTTCATAAGATTTTCTGTGTGAACACCAGATAAACAACAGTACCAAATTAACTCGGGCGAAGCCGGGTATATCAGCTAGTATATCTATATATACATAAAGACGAAAGCCCTCACTCACTCACTCGCTCACTGAGTCGCCACTAACTCTCCAACTTCCCGATGTCGTAGAAACATGAAATTTGGTAAGAGTATAGATTATGTCCAAAATAGGATAAGTAAAGAGGTCCCAACTCGATTATTTAATTCTAGCGCAAAAGAAATAGCGTCCAAATTTTACGTACATAATCTAAATCTCTCACTTCCCAATGTCATAGAAACTTAAAATTTGGCACGAACATCGATTGTGTCATAAAGAGGAAAAGCTAATGGGTCCCAACTCGATTATTCAATTCTAAGCGCAATAGAATTAGCGTCCAAATTTTACGTACGGAATGTAATTCTCTCAATTTCCCGTCACAGAAACGTGAAATTTGGCACGAGCATTGAATATGTCATAAATAGGAAAAGTTAATAGGTCCCAATCCGATTATTCAATTCTATGCGCAAAAGAATTAGCGTCCAAATTTTACGTACGGAATCTAATTCTCTCACTTCCCGGTGTCATAAAAACTCGAAATTTGGCAGGAGCATTGATTAAGTCATAAATAGGAAAAGCTAATGGGTCCCAACTAGATTATTCGATTCTTTGCGCAAAAGAATTAGCGTCCAAGCTTTACGTACGGAATGTTATTTTCTCACTTTCCGGTGTCATAGAAATGTGAAATTTGGCACGAGCATTGATTATGTCATAAATAGGAAAAACTTATGGGTCCCAACTCGAATATTCAATTCTATGCGCAAAAGAATTAGCGTCTAATTTTTACGTACGGAATCTAATTCTCTCACTTCTCGGTGTCATAAAAACTCGAAATTTGGCAGGAGCATTGATTATATCATAAATAGAAAAGCTAATGGGTCCCAACTCGATTATTCAATTCTTTGCGCGAAATAATTAGCGTCCAAACTTTACGTACGGAATGTAATTTTCTCACTTTCCGGTGTCATAGAAACGTGAAATTTGGCACGAGCATTGATAATGTCATAAATAGGAAAAGCTAATGAGTCCCAACTCGATTATTCAATTCTAGCGCAAAAGAATTAGCGTCGCAATTTTACGTATGGAATCTAAATCTCTCACTTCCCAATGTCATAGAAACTTAAAGTTTCGCACGGGCATTGAATATGTCATAAATAGGAAAAGTTAATAGGTCCCAACCCGATTATTTAATTCTATGCGCAAAAGAATTAGCGTCCAAATTTTACGTACGGAATCTAATTCTCTCACTTCCCGGTGTCATAAAAACTCGAAATTTGGCAGGAGCATTGATTATGTCATAAATAGGAAAAGCTAATGGGTCCCAACTAGATTAATCAATTCGAAGCGCAAAAGAATTAGCGTCCAAATTTTACGTACGGAATGTAATTTTCTCACTTTCCGGTGTCATAGAAACGTGAAATTTGGCACGAGCATTGATTATGTCATAAATAGGAAAAGCTAATGGGTCCCAACTCGACTATTGAATTCTAAGCGCAAAAGAATTAGCGTCCAAATTTTATGTACAGAATTTAATTCTCCAACTTCCCGATGTCGTAGAAACATGAAACTTGGCAAAAGCACTGAGTATGTCATAAATAGGAAAACCTAATTGGTCCCAACTCGATTATTCAATTCTAGCGCAAAAAAATTAGCGTCCAAATTTTACGTACAGGATCTAATTTCCTCACTTCCCGATGTCATAGAAACATGAAATTTGGCATGAGCATTGATAATGTCATATATAGGAAAAGTTAATGGGTCCCAACTCGATTATTCAATTCTAAGCTCAAAAGAATTAGCGTCCAAATTTTATGTACAGAACCTAATTCTCTCACTTCCAGGTGTCATAGAAACTTGAAATGTGGCACGGGCATTGATTGTGTCATAAATAGGAAAAGGTAATGGGTCCAAACTCGATTGTTCAATTCTAAGCGCAAAAGAATTAGCGCCAAAATTTTACGTACATAATCTAAATCTCTCACTTCCCAATGTCATAGAAACATGAAATTTGCCATAAGCATTGAATATGTCATAAATAAGAAAGGTTAATGGGTCCCAACTCGATTATTCAATTCTAAGTGCAAAAGAATTAGCGTCCAAATTTTACGTATGGAATCTAATTCCCTCACTTGCTGATGTCATTTTATATAAAGGAAACGTCGCATGGTTACCTCCCGTGGTGTTTCCTGGGTAACGCAGAGAACTATGCAAAATGGTGAACATATGTTTTTCCTCGGTATCTCTAAAGTAACCACGACTTCATAAGATTTTCTGTGTGAACACCAGATAAACAACAGTACCAAATTAACTCGGGCGAAGCCGGGTATATCAGCTAGTATATCTATATATACATAAAGACGAAAGCCCTCACTCACTCACTCGCTCACTGAGTCGCCACTAATTCTCCAACTTCCCGATGTCGTAGAAACATGAAATTTGGTAAGAGTATAGATTATGTCCAAAATAGGATAAGTAAAGAGGTCCCAACTCGATTATTTAATTCTAGCGCAAAAGAAATAGCGTCCAAATTTTACGTACATAATCTAAATCTCTCACTTCCCAATGTCATAGAAACTTAAAATTTGGCACGAACATCGATTGTGTCATAAAGAGGAAAAGCTAATGGGTCCCAACTCGATTATTCAATTCTAAGCGCAAAGAATTAGCGTCCAAATTTTACGTACGGAATGTAATTCTCAATTTCCCGTCACAGAAACGTGAAATTTGGCACGAGCATTGATAATGTCATAAATAGGAAAAGCTAATGGGTCCCAACTCGATTATTCAATTCTAAGCGCAAAAGAATTAGCGTTCAAATTTTACGTACGGAATGTAATTCTCTCACTTTCCCGTGTCACAGAAACGTGAAATTTGGCACAAGCATTGATTATGTCATAAATAGGAAAAGCTAATGAGTCCCAACTCGATTATTCAATTCTAGCGCAAAAGAATTAGCGTCGCAATTTTACGTATGGAATCTAAATCTCTCACTTCCCAATGTCATAGAAACTTAAAGTTTCGCACGGGCATTGAATATGTCATAAATAGGAAAAGTTAATAGGTCCCAACCCGATTATTCAATTCTATGCGCAAAAGAATTAGCGTCCAAATTTTACGTACGGAATCTAATTCTCTCACTTCCCGGTGTCATAAAAACTCGAAATTTGGCAGGAGCATTGATTATGTCATAAATAGGAAAAGCTTATGGGTCCCAACTAGATTATTCGATTCTTTGCGCAAAAGAATTAGCGTCCAAGCTTTACGTACGGAATGTAATTTTCTCACTTTCCGGTGTCATAGAAATGTGAAATTTGGCACGAGCATTGATTATGTCATAAATAGGAAAAACTTATGGGTCCCAACTCGAATATTCAATTCTATGCGCAAAAGAATTAGCGTCCAAATTTTACGTACGGAATCTAATTCTCTCACTTCTCGGTGTCATAAAAACTCGAAATTTGGCAGGAGCATTGATTATATCATAAATAGAAAAGCTAATGGGTCCCAACTCGATTATTCAATTCTTTGCGCAAAATAATTAGCGTCCAAACTTGACGTACGGAATGTAATTTTCTCACTTTCCCGTGTCATAGAAACGTGAAATTTGGCACGAGCATTGATAATGTCATAAATAGGAAAAGCTAATAGGTCACAACTCGATTAATCAATTCGAAGCGCAAAAGAATTAGCGTCCAAATTTTACGTACGGAATGTAATTTTCTCACTTTCCCGTGTCACAGAAACGTGAAATTTGGCACAAGCATTGATTATGTCATAAATAGGAAAAGCTAATGGGTCCCAACTCGACTATTGAATTCTAAGCGCAAAAGAATCAGCGTCCAAATTTTATGTACAGAATTTAATTCTCCAACTTCCCGATGTCGTAGAAACATGAAACTTGGCAAAAGCACTGAGAATGTCATAAATAGGAAAACCTAATTGGTCCCAACTCGATTATTCAATTCTAGCGCAAAAAAATTAGCGTCCAAATTTTACGTACAGGATCTAATTTCCTCACTTCCCGATGTCATAGAAACATGAAATTTGGCATGAGCATTGATAATGTCATATATAGGAAAAGTTAATGGGTCCCAACTCGATTATTCAATTCTAAGCTCAAAAGAATTAGCGTCCAAATTTTATGTACAGAACCTAATTCTCTCACTTCCAGGTGTCATAGAAACTTGTAATGTGGCACGGGCATTGATTGTGTCATAAATAGGAAAAGGTAATGGGTCCAAACTCGATTGTTCAATTCTAAGCGCAAAAGAATTAGCGCCAAAATTTTACGTACATAATCTAAATCTCTCACTTCCCAATGTCATAGAAACATGAAATTTGCCATAAGCATTGAATATGTCATAAATAAGAAAGGTAATGGGTCCCAACTCGATTATTCAATTCTAAGTGCAAAAGAATTAGCGTCCAAATTTTACGTATGGAATCTAATTCTCTCACTTGCTGATGTCATTTTATATAAAGGAAACGTTGCATGGTTACCTCCCGTGGTGTTTCCTGGGTAACGCAGAGAACTATGCAAAATGGTGAACATATGTTTTTCCTCGGTATCTCTAAAGTAACCACGACTTCATAAGATTTTCTGTGTGAACACCAGATAAACAAAAGTACCAAATTAACTCGGGCGAAGCCGGGTATATCAGCTAGTATATCTACATATACATAAAGACGAAAGCCCTCACTCACTCACTCGCTCACTGAGTCGCCACTAACTCTCCAACTTCCCGATGTCGTAGAAACATGAAATTTGGTAAGAGTATAGATTATGTCCAAAATAGGATAAGTAAAGAGGTCCCAACTCGATTATTTAATTCTAGCGCAAAAGAAATAGCGTCCAAATTTTACGTACATAATCTAAATCTCTCACTTCCCAATGTCATAGAAACTTAAAATTTGGCACGAACATCGATTGTGTCATAAAGAGGAAAAGCTAATGGGTCCCAACTCGATTATTCAATTCTAAGCGCAATAGAATTAGCGTCCAAATTTTACGTACGGAATGTAATTCTCTCAATTTCCCGTCACAGAAACGTGAAATTTGGCACGAGCATTGAATATGTCATAAATAGGAAAAGTTAATAGGTCCCAACCCGATTATTCAATTCTATGCGCAAAATAATTAGCGTCCAAATTTTACGTACGGAATCTAATTCTCTCACTTCCCGGTGTCATAAAAACTCGAAATTTGGCAGGAGCATTGATTAAGTCATAAATAGGAAAAGCTAATGGGTCCCAACTAGATTATTCGATTCTTTGCGCAAAAGAATTAGCGTCCAAGCTTTACGTACGGAATGTTATTTTCTCACTTTCCGGTGTCATAGAAATGTGAAATTTGGCACGAGCATTGATTATGTCATAAATAGGAAAAACTTATGGGTCCCAACTCGAATATTCAATTCTATGCGCAAAAGAATTAGCGTCCAATTTTTACGTACGGAATCTAATTCTCTCACTTCTCGGTGTCATAAAAACTCGAAATTTGGCAGGAGCATTGATTATGTCATAAATAGGAAAAGCTAATAGGTCCCAACTCGATTATTCAATTCTATGCGCAAAAGAATTGGCGTCCAAATATTACGTACGGAATGTAATTTTCTCATTTTCCGGTGTCATAGAAACGTGAAATTTGGCACGAGCATTGATTATGTCATAAATAGGAAAAGCTGATAGGTCCCAACTCGATTAATCAATTCGAAGCGCAAAAGAATTAGCGTCCAAATTTTACGTACGGAATGTAATTTTCTCACTTTCCGGTGTCATAGAAACGTGAAATTTGGCACGAGCATTGATTATGTCATAAATAGGAAAAGCTAATAGGTCCCAACTCGATTATTCAATTCTATGCGCAAAAGAATTGGCGTCCAAATATTACGTACGGAATGTAATTTTCTCATTTTCCGGTGTCATAGAAATGTGAAATTTGGCACGAGCATTGATTATGTCATAAATAGGAAAAGCTAATGGGTCCCAACTCGACTATTGAATTCTAAGCGCAAAAGAATTAGCATCCAAATTTTATGTACAGAATTTAATTCTCCAACTTCCCGATGTCGTAGAAACATGAAACTTGGCAAAAGCACTGAGTATGTCATAAATACGAAAACCTAATTGGTCCCAACTCGATTATTCAATTCTAGCGCAAAAAAATTAGCGTCCAAATTTTACGTACAGGATCTAATTTCCTCACTTCCCGATGTCATAGAAACATGAAATTTGGCATGAGCATTGATAATGTCATATATAGGAAAAGTTAATGGGTCCCAACTCGATTATTCAATTCTAAGCTCAAAAGAATTAGCGTCCAAATTTTATGTACAGAACCTAATTCTCTCACTTCCAGGTGTCATAGAAACTTGAAATGTGGCACGGGCATTGATTGTGTCATAAATAGGAAAAGTTAATGGGTCCAAACTCGATTGTTCAATTCTAAGCGCAAAAGAATTAGCGCCAAAATTTTACGTACATAATCTAAATCTCTCACTTCCCAATGTCATAGAAACATGAAATTTTCCATATGCATTGAATATGTCATAAATAAGAAAGGTTAATGGGTCCCAACTCGATTATTCAATTCTAAGTGCAAAAGAATTAGCGTCCAAATTTTACGTATGGAATCTAATTCTCTCACTTGCTGATGTCATTTTATATAAAGGAAACGTCGCATGGTTACCTCCCGTGGTGTTTCCTGGGTAACGCAGAGAACTATGCAAAATGGTGAACATATGTTTTTCCTCGGTATCTCTAAAGTAACCACGACTTCATAAGATTTTCTGTGTGAACACCAGATAAACAACAGTACCAAATTAACTCGGGCGAAGCCGGGTATATCAGCTAGTATATCTACATATACATAAAGACGAAAGCCCTCACTCACTCACTCGCTCACTGAGTCGCCACTAACTCTCCAACTTCCCGATGTCGTAGAAACATGAAATTTGGTAAGAGTATAGATTATGTCCAAAATAGGATAAGTAAAGAGGTCCCAACTCGATTATTTAATTCTAGCGCAAAAGAAATAGCGTCAAAATTTTACGTACATAATCTAAATCTCTCACTTCCCAATGTCATAGAAACTTAAAATTTGGCACGAACATCGATTGTGTCATAAAGAGGAAAAGCTAATGGGTCCCAACTCGATTATTCAATTCTAAGCGCAATAGAATTAGCGTCCAAATTTTACGTACGGAATGTAATTCTCTCAATTTCCCGTCACAGAAACGTGAAATTTGGCACGAGCATTGAATATGTCATAAATAGGAAAAGTTAATAGGTCCCAACCCGATTATTCAATTCTATGCGCAAAAGAATTAGCGTCCAAATTTTACGTACGGAATCTAATTCTCTCACTTCCCGGTGTCATAAAAACTCGAAATTTGGCAGGAGCATTGATTAAGTCATAAATAGGAAAAGCTAATGGGTCCCAACTAGATTATTCGATTCTTTGCGCAAAAGAATTAGCGTCCAAGCTTTACGTACGGAATGTTATTTTCTCACTTTCCGGTGTCATAGAAATGTGAAATTTGGCACGAGCATTGATTATGTCATAAATAGGAAAAACTTATGGGTCCCAACTCGAATATTCAATTCTATGCGCAAAAGAATTAGCGTCCAATTTTTACGTACGGAATCTAATTCTCTCACTTCTCGGTGTCATAAAAACTCGAAATTTGGCAGGAGCATTGATTATGTCATAAATAGGAAAAGCTAATAGGTCCCAACTCGATTATTCAATTCTATGCGCAAAAGAATTGGCGTCCAAATATTACGTACGGAATGTAATTTTCTCATTTTCCGGTGTCATAGAAACGTGAAATTTGGCACGAGCATTGATTATGTCATAAATAGGAAAAGCTGATAGGTCCCAACTCGATTAATCAATTCGAAGCGCAAAAGAATTAGCGTCCAAATTTTACGTACGGAATGTAATTTTCTCACTTTCCGGTGTCATAGAAACGTGAAATTTGGCACGAGCATTGATTATGTCATAAATAGGAAAAGCTAATAGGTCCCAACTCGATTATTCAATTCTATGCGCAAAAGAATTGGCGTCCAAATATTACGTACGGAATGTAATTTTCTCATTTTCCGGTGTCATAGAAACGTGAAATTTGGCACGAGCATTGATTATGTCATAAATAGGAAAAGCTAATGGGTCCCAACTCGACTATTGAATTCTAAGCGCAAAAGAATTAGCATCCAAATTTTATGTACAGAATTTAATTCTCCAACTTCCCGATGTCGTAGAAACATGAAACTTGGCAAAAGCACTGAGTATGTCATAAATAGGAAAACCTAATTGGTCCCAACTCGATTATTCAATTCTAGCGCAAAAAAATTAGCGTCCAAATTTTACGTACAGGATCTAATTTCCTCACTTCCCGATGTCATAGAAACATGAAATTTGGCATGAGCATTGATAATGTCATATATAGGAAAAGTTAATGGGTCCCAACTCGATTATTCAATTCTAAGCTCAAAAGAATTAGCGTCCAAATTTTATGTACAGAACCTAATTCTCTCACTTCCAGGTGTCATAGAAACTTGAAATGTGGCACGGGCATTGATTGTGTCATAAATAGGAAAAGTTAATGGGTCCAAACTCGATTGTTCAATTCTAAGCGCAAAAGAATTAGCGCCAAAATTTTACGTACATAATCTAAATCTCTCACTTCCCAATGTCATAGAAACATGAAATTTGCCATATGCATTGAATATGTCATAAATAAGAAAGGTTAATGGGTCCCAACTCGATTATTCAATTCTAAGTGCAAAAGAATTAGCGTCCAAATTTTACGTATGGAATCTAATTCTCTCACTTGCTGATGTCATCTATATATATAAAATTGAATGTATGTCTGTCTGCGTGCGTGTCTGCGTGCGTGCGTGCGTGTCTGTTTGTCCTTTATGCGCTACTACACCATTCATCCGATCGCCATGAAACTTTGGGAAGTTGTTAAGTACACTCCTGGGAAGATTATAGGCATAGTACAAATATCCTACGATAAATGGCGCGCGAGCGTCATCGAAAGTTACGCCCCCCCCCCACGTAGATCGAGTAAGTAAGCCACCTGCTATTGTGATGTCATCACTGATGTCATCAACATCGGACGCCCTTGAACATGCCCCAACATGTTCTATAAAGCTGCATTGTGATGTCATTAAGGCTCTATTATGACACGTACAGCTTGGAACCACTAGAGCACGCCAGCCAATTACCATTGGAGTTGGAAGTGGGTAAACAAGTACTAGGATATCTTCCTAAGAAGCCACAGCAGCCGGAAAAATTGTATGTTCCACCCAACGGCTATTTTATTCAGCCCGCAAGGGGGAAGCAGCGGCCTACAAAATCTAATTCTCTCATTTCCTGATGTCATAGATAGATAGATAGATAGATAGATAGATAGATAGATAGACTGTATGCAATAACCCTGATAGATAGATAGATAGACTGTATGCAATAACCCTGATAGATAGATAGATAGATAGATAGATAGATAGATAGATAGATAGATAGATAGATAGATAGACTGTATGCAATGACACGTACAGCTTGAAACCATAAATACTAGAGCACGCCAGCCATTTACAGTCAGTCTCCATTGAAGTTGGAAGTGGGCAAACATGTACTAGGCCAGTGATGGCGAACCTTTTAGGGACCGAGTGCCCAAACTACAACCCAAAACCCACTTATGTATCGCAAAGTGCCAACACGTCAGGGGGCGGGGCTTATCACAACGTATGATTTTACCCCCGTCGTTCTAAAAAGGACAAGGCTGTTTCAGAATAGACCGGGTGCAGATTCTGACTGCTTTTTGGACGCGGAAATACTGCAGAATGTGCTCAGCGGAGATTTCTGTGGAAAATTCTGCAGCATTTCCGCATCTAAAAAGCAGTCAAAATCTGCACCCGGTCTATTCTGAAAGAGCCCTGCCCATTTCTGCCACATGTACACATACCCCAGCGGTAATAGTGACACCTTCACCCCAGCGATAATAGTGACATCCCACAGCAGTAATAATAGTGACACTCCCCCCATTAGTAATAAGAGTGCCATACCCCAGCGGTAAACCTCAGTGGTCGCTGCTGCCGTCATCTAGATATATAAAAACGTAGTATGTATGTATGTCTGTCTTCGCAGCAACGCGCGAACATGCCCCAACATGTTCTCATAAGCTGCATTGTGATGTCATTAAGGCTCTATTATGACACGTACAGCTTGGAACCACTAGAGCACGCCAGCCAATTACCATTGGAGTTGGAAGTGGGTAAACAAGTACTAGGATATCTTCCTAAGAAGCCACAGCAGCCGGATAAATTGTATGTTCCACCCAACGGCTATTTTATTCAGCCCGCAAGGGGGAAGCAGCGGCCTACAAAATCTCATTCAGGTAGGTAGGTTCAGTTCTTGGAGGTTGGGGAATGCTTATGGGCAAGGCCTTATGTCTCATCCCAATTCGATTATTCAATTCTAAGCGCAAAAGAATTAGCGTCCAAATTTTATGTACGGAATTTAATTCTCTCATTTCCCAATGTCATAGAAACTTGAAATTTGGCTCGAGCATTGATTATGTCATAAATAGGAAAAGTTAATGGGTCCCAACTCGATTATTCAATTCAAAGCGCCAAAGAATTAGCGTTCAAATTTTACGTACGGAATCTAATTCTCTCATTTCCTGATGTCATAGATAGATAGATAGATAGATAGATAGATAGATAGATAGACTGTATGCAATAACCCAGATAGATAGATAGATAGATAGATAGACAGACTGTATGCAATGACACGTACAGCTTGGAACCATAAATACTAGAGCACGCCAGCCATTTACAGTCAGTCTCCATAGAAACTTGAAATTTGGCACGAGCATTGATTATGTCATAAATAGGAAAAGTTAATGGGTCCCAACTCGATTATTCAATTCAAAGCGCCAAAGAATTAGCGTTCAAATTTTACGTACGGAATCTAATTGTCTCATTTCCTGATGTCATAGATAGATAGATAGATAGATAGATAGATAGATAGATAGATAGATAGATAGACTGTATGCAATAACCCTGATAGATAGATAGATAGACAGACTGTATGCAATAACCCTGATAGATAGATAGATAGATAGATAGATAGATAGATAGATAGATAGATAGATAGATAGATAGATAGATAGATAGATAGATAGAATGTATGCAATAACCCTGATAGATAGATAGATAGATAGATAGATAGATAGATAGATAGATAGATAGATAGATAGATAGATTGTATGCAATGACACGTACAGCTTGGAACCATAAATACTAGAGCACGCCAGCCATTTACAGTCAGTCTCCATTGGAGTTGGAAGTGGGCAAACATGTACTAGGCTATCTTCCCAAGAAGCCACAGCAGCCGGATAAATTGGATGTTCCACACAACGGCTATTTTATTCAGCCTGCAAGGGGGAAGCAGCGGCCTACAAAACCTCAGTGGTCGCTGCTGCCATCATCTAGATATATAAAAACGAATGTATGTATGTATGTCTGTCTTCGCAGCAACGCGCGACGGGTACGCTAGTTTTATATAAAGGAAACGTCGCATGGTTACCTCCCGTGGTGTTTCCTGGGTAACGCAGAGAACTATGCAAAATGGTGAACACATGTTTTTTCTCGGTATCTCTAAAGTAACCACGACTTCATAAGATTTTCCATGTGAACACCAGATAAACAACAGTACCAAATTAACTCGGGCGAAGCCGGGTATATCAGCTAGTATATCTATATATACATAAAGACGAAAGCCCTCACTCACTCACTCGCTCACTGAATCGCCACTAATTCTCCAACTTCCCGATGTCGTAGAAACATGAAATTTGGTAAGAGTATAGATTATGTCCAAAATAGGAAAAGTAAAGAGGTCCCAACTCGATTATTTAATTCTAGCGCAAAAGAAATAGCGTCCAAATTTTACGTACATAATCTAAATCTCTCACTTCCCAATGTCATAGAAACTTAAAATTTGGCACGAACATCGATTGTGTCATAAAGAGGAAAAGCTAATGGGTCCCAACTCGATTATTCAATTCTAAGCGCAATAGAATTAGCGTCCAAATTTTACGTACGGAATGTAATTCTCTCAATTTCCCGTCATAGAAACGTGAAATTTGGCACGAGCATTGATAATGTCATAAATAGGAAAAGCTAATGGGTCCCAACTCGATTAATCAATTCGAAGCGCAAAAGAATTAGCGTCCAAATTTTACGTACGGAATGTAATTTTCTCACTTTCCCGTGTCACAGAAACGTGAAATTTGGCACAAGCATTGATTATGTCATAAATAGGAAAAGCTAATGGGTCCCAACTCGACTATTGAATTCTAAGCGCAAAAGAATCAGCGTCCAAATTTTATGTACAGAATTTAATTCTCCAACTTCCCGATGTCGTAGAAACATGAAACTTGGCAAAAGCACTGAGTATGTCTTAAATAGGAAAACCTAATTGGTCCCAACTCGATTATTCAATTCTAGCGCAAAAAAATTAGCGTCCAAATTTTACGTACAGGATCTAATTTCCTCACTTCCCGATGTCATAGAAACATGAAATTTGGCATGAGCATTGATAATGTCATATATAGGAAAAGTTAATGGGTCCCAACTCGATTATTCAATTCTAAGCTCAAAAGAATTAGCGTCCAAATTTTATGTACAGAACCTAATTCTCTCACTTCCAGGTGTCATAGAAACTTGAAATGTGGCACGGGCATTGATTGTGTCATAAATAGGAAAAGGTAATGGGTCCAAACTCGATTGTTCAATTCTAAGCGCAAAAGAATTAGCGCCAAAATTTTACGTACATAATCTAAATCTCTCACTTCCCAATGTCATAGAAACATGAAATTTGCCATAAGCATTGAATATGTCATAAATAAGAAAGGTAATGGGTCCCAACTCGATTATTCAATTCTAAGTGCAAAAGAATTAGCGTCCAAATTTTACGTATGGAATCTAATTCTCTCACTTGCTGATGTCATTTTATATAAAGGAAACGTTGCATGGTTACCTCCCGTGGTGTTTCCTGGGTAACGCAGAGAACTATGCAAAATGGTGAACATATGTTTTTCCTCGGTATCTCTAAAGTAACCACGACTTCATAAGATTTTCTGTGTGAACACCAGATAAACAACAGTACCAAATTAACTCGGGCGAAGCCGGGTATATCAGCTAGTATATCTATATATACATAAAGACGAAAGCCCTCACTCACTCGCTCACTGAGTCGCCACTAATTCTCCAACTTCCCGATGTCGTAGAAACATGAAATTTGGTAAGAGTATAGATTATGTCCAAAATAGGATAAGTAAAGAGGTCCCAACTCGATTATTTAATTCTAGCGCAAAAGAAATAGCGTCCAAATTTTACGTACATAATCTAAATCTCTCACTTCCCAATGTCATAGAAACTTAAAATTTGGCACGAGCATTGATAATGTCATAAATAGGAAAAGCTAATGGGTCCCAACTCGATTATTCAATTCTAAGCGCAAAAGAATTAGCGTCCAAATTTTACGTACGGAATGTAATTCTCTCACTTTCCCGTGTCACAGAAACGTGAAATTTGGCACGAGCATTGATAATGTCATAAATAGGAAAAGCTAATGGGTCCCAACTCGATTATTCAATTCTAAGCGCAAAAGAATTAGCGTCCAAATTTTACGTAGGAGTGTAATTCTCTCACTTTCCCGTGTCAGAGAAACGTGAAATTTGGCACAAGCATTGATTATGTCATAAATAGGAAAAGGTAATGAGTCCCAACTCGATTATTCAATTCTAGCGCAAAAGAATTAGCGTCGCAATTTTACGTACGGAATCTAAATCTCTCACTTCCCAATGTCATAGAAACTTAAAGTTTCGCACGGGCATTGAATATGTCATAAATAGGAAAAGTTAATAGGTTCCAACCCGATTATTCAATTCTATGCGCAAAAGAATTAGCGTCCAAATTTTACGTACGGAATCTAATTCTCTCACTTCCCGGTGTCATAAAAACTCGAAATTTGGCAGGAGCATTGATTAAGTCATAAATAGGAAAAGCTAATGGGTCCCAACTAGATTATTCGATTCTTTGCGCAAAAGAATTAGCGTCCAAGCTTTACGTACGGAATGTTATTTTCTCACTTTCCGGTGTCATAGAAATGTGAAATTTGGCACGAGCATTGATTATGTCATAAATAGGAAAAACTTATGGGTCCCAACTCGAATATTCAATTCTATGCGCAAAAGAATTAGCGTCCAAATTTTACATACGGAATCTAATTCTCTCACTTCTCGGTGTCATAAAAACTCGAAATTTGGCAGGAGCATTGATTATATCATAAATAGAAAAGCTAATGGGTCCCAACTCGATTATTCAATTCTTTGCGCAAAATAATTAGCGTCCAAACTTTACGTACGGAATGTAATTTTCTCACTTTCCGGTGTCATAGAAACGTGAAATTTGGCACGAGCATTGATTATGTCATAAATAGGAAAAGCTGATAGGTCCCAACTCGATTAATCAATTCGAAGCGCAAAAGAATTAGCGTCCAAATTTTACGTACGGAATGTAATTTTCTCACTTTCCGGTGTCATAAAAACGTGAAATTTGGCACGAGCATTGATTATGTCATAAATAGGAAAAGCTAATAGGTCCCAACTCGATTATTCAATTCTATGCGCAAAAGAATTGGCATCCAAATATTACGTACGGAATGTAATTTTCTTATTTTCCGGTGTCATAGAAACGTAAAATTTGGCACGAGCATTGATTATGTCATAAATAGGAAAAGCTAATGAGTCCCAACTCGATTATTCAATTCTAGCGCAAAAGAATTAGCGTCGCAATTTTACGTACGGAATCTAAATCTCTCACTTCCCAATGTCATAGAAACTTAAAGTTTCGCACGGGCATTGAATATGTCATAAATAGGAAAAGTTAATAGGTCCCAACCCGATTATTCAATTCTATGCGCAAAAGAATTAGCGTCCAAATTTTACGTACGGAATCTAATTCTCTCACTTCCCGGTGTCATAAAAACTCGAAATTTGGCAGGAGCATTGATTATGTCATAAATAGGAAAAGCTAATGGGTCCCAACCAGATTATTCGATTCTTTGCGCAAAAGAATTAGCGTCCAAGCTTTACGTACGGAATGTAATTTTCTCACTTTCCGGTGTCATAGAAATGTGAAATTTGGCACGAGCATTGATTATGTCATAAATAGGAAAAACTTATGGGTCCCAACTCGAATATTCAATTCTATGCGCAAAAGAATTAGCGTCCAAATTTTACGTACGGAATCTAATTCTCTCACTTCTCGGTGTCATAAAAACTCGAAATTTGGCAGGAGCATTGATTATATCATAAATAGAAAAGCGAATGGGTCCCAACTCGGTTATTCAATTCTTTGCGCAAAATAATTAGCGTCCAAACTTTACGTACGGAATGTAATTTTCTCACTTTCCGGTGTCATAGAAACGTGAAATTTGGCACGAGCATTGATTATGTCATAAATAGGAAAAGCTGATAGGTCCCAACTCGATTAATCAATTCGAAGCGCAAAAGAATTAGCGTCCAAAGTTTACGTACGGAATGTAATTTTCTCACTTTCCGGTGTCATAGAAACGTGAAATTTGGCACGAGCATTGATTATGTCATAAATAGGAAAAGCTAATGGGTCCCAACTCGACTATTGAATTCTAAGCGCAAAAGAATTAGCGTCCAAATTTTATGTACAGAATTTAATTCTCCAACTTCCCGATGTCGTAGAAACATGAAATTTGGTAAGAGTATAGATTATGTCCAAAATAGGAAAAGTAAAGAGGTCCCAACTTGATTATTTAATTCTAGCGCAAAAGAAATAGCGTCCAAATTTTACGTACATAATCTAAATCTCTCACTTCCCAATGTCATAGAAACTTAAAATTTGGCACGAACATCGATTGTGTCATAAAGAGGAAAAGCTAAAGGGTCCCAACTCGATTATTCAATTCTAAGCGCAAAAGAATTAGCGTCCAAATTTTACGTACGGAATGTAATTCTCTCACTTTCCCGTGTCACAGAAACGTGAAATTTGGCACGAGCATTGATAATGTCATAAATAGGAAAAGCTAATGGGTCCCAACTCGATTATTCAATTCTAAGCGCAAAAGAATTAGCGTCCAAATTTTACGTAGGAATGTAATTCTCTCACTTTCCCGTGTCACAGAAACGTGAAATTTGGCACAAGCATTGATTATGTCATAAATAGGAAAAGCTAATGAGTCCCAACTCGATTATTCAATTCTAGCGCAAAATTATTAGCGTCGCAATTTTACGTACGGAATCTAAATCTCTCACTTCCCAATGTCATAGAAACGTAAAGTTTCGCACGGGCATTGAATATGTCATAAATAGGAAAAGTTAATAGGTCCCAACCCGATTATTCAATTCTATGCGCAAAAGAATTAGCGTGCAAATTTTACATACGGAATCTAATTCTCTCACTTCTCGGTGTCATAAAAACTCGAAATTTGGCAGGAGCATTGATTATATCATAAATAGAAAAGCTAATGGGTCCCAACTCGATTATTCAATACTTTGCGCAAAATAATTAGCGTCCAAACTTTACGTACGGAATGTAATTTTCTCACTTTCCGGTGTCATAGAAACGTGAAATTTGGCACGAGCATTGATAATGTCATAAATAGGAAAAGCTAATGGGTCCCAACTCGATTAATCAATTCGAAGCGCAAAAGAATTAGCGTCCAAATTTTACGTACGGAATGTAATTTTCTCACTTTCCGGTGTCATAGAAACGTGAAATTTGGCACGAGCATTGATTATGTCATAAATAGGAAAAGCTAATGAGTCCCAACTCGATTATTCAATTCTAGCGCAAAAGAATTAGCGTCGCAATTTTACGTACGGAATCTAAATCTCTCACTTCCCAATGTCATAGAAACTTAAAGTTTCGCACAGGCATTGAATATGTCATAAATAGGAAAAGTTAATAGGTCCCAACCCAATTATTCAATTCTATGCGCAAAAGAATTAGCGTCCAAATTTTACGTACGGAATCTAATTCTCTCACTTCCCGGTGTCATAAAAACTCGAAATTTGGCAGGAGCATTGATTATGTCATAAATAGGAAAAGCTAATGGGTCCCAACTAGATTAATCAATTCGAAGCGCAAAAGAATTAGCGTCCAAATTTTACGTACGGAATGTAATTTTCTCACTTTCCAGTGTCATAGAAACGTGAAATTTGGCACGAGCATTGATTATGTCATAAATAGGAAAAGCTAATGGGTCCCAACTCGACTACTGAATTCTAAGCGCAAAAGAATTAGCGTCCAAATTTTATGTACAGAATTTAATTCTCCAACTTCCCGATGTCGTAGAAACATGAAACTTGGCAAAAGCACTGAGTATGTCATAAATAGGAAAACCTAATTGGTCCCAACTCGATTATTCAATTCTAGCGCAAAAAATTAGCGTCCAAATTTTACGTACAGGATCTAATTTCCTTACTTCCCGATGTCATAGAAACATGAAATTTGGCATGAGCATTGATAATGTCATATATAGGAAAAGTTAATGGGTCCCAACTCGATTATTCAATTCTAAGCTCAAAAGAATTAGCGTCCAAATTTTATGTACAGAACCTAATTCTCTCACTTCCAGGTGTCATAGAAACTTGAAATGTGGCATGGGCATTGATTGTGTCATAAATAGGAAAAGGTAATGGGTCCAAACTCGATTGTTCAATTCTAAGCGCAAAAGAATTAGCGCCAAAATTTTACGTACATAATCTAAATCTCTCACTTCCCAATGTCATAGAAACATGAAATTTGCCATAAGCATTGAATATGTCATAAATAAGAAAGGTTAATGGGTCCCAACTCGATTATTCAATTCTAAGTGCAAAAGAATTAGCGTCCAAATTTTACGTATGGAATCTAATTCTCTCACTTGCTGATGTCATTTTATATAAAGGAAACGTCGCATGGTTACCTCCCGTGGTGTTTCCTGGGTAACGCAGAGAACTATGCAAAATGGTGAACATATGTTTTTCCTCGGTATCTCTAAAGTAACCACGACTTCATAAGATTTTCTGTGTGAACACCAGATAAACAACAGTACCAAATTAACTCGGGCGAAGCCGGGTATATCAGCTAGTATATCTATATATACATAAAGACGAAAGCCCTCACTCACTCACTCGCTCACTGACTCGCCACTAATTCTCCAACTTCCCGATGTCGTAGAAACATGAAATTTGGTAAGAGTATAGATTATGTCCAAAATAGGATAAGTAAAGAGGTCCCAACTCGATTATTTAATTCTAGCGCAAAAGAAATAGCGTCCAAATTTTACGTACATAATCTAAATCTCTCACTTCCCAATGTCATAGAAACTTAAAATTTGGCACGAGCATTGATAATGTCATAAATAGGAAAAGCTAATGGGTCCCAACTCGATTATTCAATTCTAAGCGCAAAAGAATTAGCGTCCAAATTTTACGTACGGAATGTAATTCTCTCACTTTCCCGTGTCACAGAAACGTGAAATTTGGCACGAGCATTGATAATGTCATAAATAGGAAAAGCTAATGGGTCCCAACTCGATTATTCAATTCTAAGCGCAAAAGAATTAGCGTCCAAATTTTACGTAGGAGTGTAATTCTCTCACTTTCCCGTGTCAGAGAAACGTGAAATTTGGCACAAGCATTGATTATGTCATAAATAGGAAAAGCTAATGAGTCCCAACTCGATTATTCAATTCTAGCGCAAAAGAATTAGCGTCGCAATTTTACGTACGGAATCTAAATCTCTCACTTCCCAATGTCATAGAAACTTAAAGTTTCGCACGGGCATTGAATATGTCATAAATAGGAAAAGTTAATAGGTCCCAACCCGATTATTCAATTCTATGCGCAAAAGAATTAGCGTCCAAATTTTACGTACGGAATCTAATTCTCTCACTTCCCGGTGTCATAAAAACTCGAAATTTGGCAGGAGCATTGCTTAAGTCATAAATAGGAAAAGCTAATGGGTCCCAACTAGATTATTCGATTCTTTGCGCAAAAGAATTAGCGTCCAAGCTTTACGTACGGAATGTAATTTTCTCACTTTCCGGTGTCATAGAAATGTGAAATTTGGCACGAGCATTGATTATGTCATAAATAGGAAAAACTTATGGGTCCCAACTCGAATATTCAATTCTATGCGCAAAAGAATTAGCGTCCAAATTTTACGTACGGAATCTAATTCTCTCACTTCTCGGTGTCATAAAAACTCGAAATTTGGCAGGAGCATTGATTATATCATAAATAGAAAAGCTAATGGGTCCCAACTCGATTATTCAATTCTTTGCGCAAAATAATTAGCGTCCAAACTTTACGTACGGAATGTAATTTTCTCACTTTCCGGTGTCATAGAAACGTGAAATTTGGCACGAGCATTGATTATGTCATAAATAGGAAAAGCTGATAGGTCCCAACTCGATTAATCAATTCGAAGCGCAAAAGAATTAGCGTCCAAATTTTACGTACGGAATGTAATTTTCTCACTTTCCGGTGTCATAAAAACGTGAAATTTGGCACGAGCATTGATTATGTCATAAATAGGAAAAGCTAATAGGTCCCAACTCGATTATTCAATTCTATGCGCAAAAGAATTGGCGTCCAAATATTACGTACGGAATGTAATTTTCTTATTTTCCGGTGTCATAGAAACGTGAAATTTGGCACGAGCATTGATTATGTCATAAATAGGAAAAGCTAATGAGTCCCAACTCGATTATTCAATTCTAGCGCAAAAGAATTAGCGTCGCAATTTTACGTACGGAATCTAAATCTCTCACTTCCCAATGTCATAGAAACTTAAAGTTTCGCACGGGCATTGAATATGTCATAAATAGGAAAAGTTAATAGGTCCCAACCCGATTATTCAATTCTATGCGCAAAAGAATTAGCATCCAAATTTTACGTACGGAGTCTAATTCTCTCACTTCCCGGTGTCATAAAAACTCGAAATTTGGCAGGAGCATTGATTATGTCATAAATAGGAAAAGCTAATGGGTCCCAACTCGGTTATTCAATTCTTTGCGCAAAATAATTAGCGTCCAAACTTTACGTACGGAATGTAATTTTCTCACTTTCCGGTGTCATAGAAACGTGAAATTTGGCACGAGCATTGATTATGTCATAAATAGGAAAAGCTGATAGGTCCCAACTCGATTAATCAATTCGAAGCGCAAAAGAATTAGCGTCCAAAGTTTACGTACGGAATGTAATTTTCTCACTTTCCGGTGTCATAGAAACGTGAAATTTGGCACGAGCATTGATTATGTCATAAATAGGAAAAGCTAATGGGTCCCAACTCGACTATTGAATTCTAAGCGCAAAAGAATTAGCGTCCTAATTTTATGTACAGAATTTAATTCTCCAACTTCCCGATGTCGTAGAAACATGAAATTTGGTAAGAGTATAGATTATGTCCAAAATAGGATAAGTAAAGAGGTCCCAACTTGATTATTTAATTCTAGCGCAAAAGAAATAGCGTCCAAATTTTACGTACATAATCTAAATCTCTCACTTCCCAATGTCATAGAAACTTAAAATTTGGCACGAACATCGATTGTGTCATAAAGAGGAAAAGCTAAAGGGTCCCAACTCGATTATTCAATTCTAAGCGCAAAGAATTAGCGTCCAAATTTTACGTACGGAATGTAATTCTCTCAATTTCCCGTCACCGAAACGTGAAATTTGGCACGAGCATTGATAATGTCATAAATAGGAAAAGCTAATGGGTCCCAACTCGATTATTCAATTCTAAGCGCAAAAGAATTAGCGTCCAAATTTTACGTACGGAATGTAATTCTCTCACTTTCCCGTGTCACAGAAACGTGAAATTTGGCACGAGCATTGATAATGTCATAAATAGGAAAAGCTAATGGGTCCCAACTCGATTATTCAATTCTAAGCGCAAAAGAATTAGCGTCCAAATTTTACGTACGGAATGTAATTCTCTCACTTTCCCGTGTCACAGAAACGTGAAATTTGGCACAAGCATTGATTATGTCATAAATAGGAAAAGCTAATGAGTCCCAACTCGATTATTCAATTCTAGCGCAAAATTATTAGCGTCGCAATTTTACGTACGGAATCTAAATCTCTCACTTCCCAATGTCATAGAAACTTAAAGTTTCGCACGGGCATTGAATATGTCATAAATAGGAAAAGTTAATAGGTCCCAACCCGATTATTCAATTCTATGCGCAAAAGAATTAGCGTGCAAATTTTACGTACGGAATCTAATTCTCTCACTTCTCGGTGTCATAAAAACTCGAAATTTGGCAGGAGCATTGATTATATCATAAATAGAAAAGCTAATGGGTCCCAACTCGATTATTCAATTCTTTGCGCAAAAGAATTAGCGTCCAAACTTTACGTACGGAATGTAATTTTCTCACTTTCCGGTGTCATAGAAACGTGAAATTTGGCACGAGCATTGATAGTGTCATAAATAGGAAAAGCTAATGGGTCCCAACTCGATTAATCAATTCGAAGCGCAAAAGAATTAGCGTCCAAATTTTACGTACGGAATGTAATTTTCTCACTTTCCGGTGTTATAGAAACGTGAAATTTGGCACGAGCATTGATTATGTCATAAATAGGAAAAGCTAATGAGTCCCAACTCAATTATTCAATTCTAGCGCAAAAGAATTAGCGTCGCAATTTTACGTACGGAATCTAAATCTCTCACTTCCCAATGTCATAGAAACTTAACGTTTCGCACGGGCATTGAATATGTCATAAATAGGAAAAGTTAATAGGTCCCAACCCAATTATTCAATTCTATGCGCAAAAGAATTAGCGTCCAAATTTTACGTACGGAATCTAATTCTCTCACTTCCCGGTGTCATAAAAACTCGAAATTTGGCAGGAGCATTGATTATGTCATAAATAGGAAAAGCTAATGGGTCCCAACTCGATTATTCAATTCTATGCGCAAAAGAATTGGCGTCCAAATATTACGTACGGAATGTAATTTTCTTATTTTCCGGTGTCATAGAAACGTGAAATTTGGCACGAGCATTGATTATGTCATAAATAGGAAAAGCTAATGAGTCCCAACTCGATTATTCAATTCTAGCGCAAAAGAATTAGCGTCGCAATTTTACGTACGGAATCTAAATCTCTCACTTCCCAATGTCATAGAAACTTAAAGTTTCGCACGGGCATTGAATATGTCATAAATAGGAAAAGTTAATAGGTCCCAACCCAATTATTCAATTCTATGCGCAAAAGAATTAGCGTCCAAATTTTACGTACGGAATCTAATTCTCTCACTTCCCGGTGTCATAAAAACTCGAAATTTGGCAGGAGCATTGATTATGTCATAAATAGGAAAAGCTAATGGGTCCCAACTCGATTATTCAATACTTTGCGCAAAATAATTAGCGTCCAAACTTTACGTACGGAATGTCATTTTCTCACTTTCCGGTGTCATAGAAACGTGAAATTTGGCACGAGCATTGATAATGTCATAAATAGGAAAAGCTAATGGGTCCCAACTCGATTAATCAATTCGAAGCGCAAAAGAATTAGCGTCCAAATTTTACGTACGGAATCTAATTCTCTCACTTCTCGGTGTCATAAAAACTCGAAATTTGGCAGGAGCATTGATTATATCATAAATAGAAAAGCGAATGGGTCCCAACTCGGTTATTCAATTCTTTGCGCAAAATAATTAGCGTCCAAACTTTACGTACGGAATGTAATTTTCTCACTTTCCGGTGTCATAGAAACGTGAAATTTGGCACGAGCATTGATAATGTCATAAATAGGAAAAGCTAATGGGTCCCAACTCGATTAATCAATTCGAAGCGCAAAAGAATTGGCGTCCAAATTTTACGTACGGAATGTAATTTTCTCACTTTCCGGTGTCATAGAAACTTGAAATTTGGCACGAGCATTGATTATGTCATAAATAGGAAAAGCTAATGAGTCCCAACTCGATTATTCAATTCTAGCGCAAAAGAATTAGCGTCGCAATTTTACGTACGGAATCTAAATCTCTCACTTCCCAATGTCATAGAAACTTAAAGTTTCGCACGGGCATTGAATATGTCATAAATAGGAAAAGTTAATAGGTCCCAACCCAATTATTCAATTCTATGCGCAAAAGAATTAGCGTCCAAATTTTACGTACGGAATCTAATTCTCTCACTTCCCGGTGTCATAAAAACTCGAAATTTGGCAGGAGCATTGATTATGTCATAAATAGGAAAAGCTAATGGGTCCCAACTAGATTAATCAATTCGAAGCGCAAAAGAATTAGCGTCCAAATTTTACGTACGGAATGTAATTTTCTCACTTTCCAGTGTCATAGAAACGTGAAATTTGGCACGAGCATTGATTATGTCATAAATAGGAAAAGCTAATGGGTCCCAACTCGACTACTGAATTCTAAGCGCAAAAGAATTAGCGTCCAAATTTTATGTACAGAATTTAATTCTCCAACTTCCCGATGTCGTAGAAACATGAAATTTGGTAAGAGTATAGATTATGTCCAAAATAGGAAAAGTAAAGAGGTCCCAACTTGATTATTTAATTCTAGCGCAAAAGAAATAGCGTCCAAATTTTACGTACATAATCTAAATCTCTCACTTCCCAATGTCATAGAAACTTAAAATTTGGCACGAACATCGATTGTGTCATAAAGAGGAAAAGCTAATGGGTCCCAACTCGATTATTCAATTCTAAGCGCAAAGAATTAGCGTCCAAATTTTACGTACGGAATGTAATTCTCTCAATTTCCCGTCACCGAAACGTGAAATTTGGCACGAGCATTGATAATGTCATAAATAGGAAAAGCTAATGGGTCCCAACTCGATTATTCAATTCTAAGCGCAAAAGAATTAGCGTCCAAATTTTACGTACGGAATGTAATTCTCTCACTTTCCCGTGTCACAGAAACGTGAAATTTGGCACGAGCATTGATAATGTCATAAATAGGAAAAGCTAATGGGTCCCAACTCGATTATTCAATTCTAAGCGCAAAAGAATTAGCGTCCAAATTTTACGTAGGAATGTAATTCTCTCACTTTCCCGTGTCACAGAAACGTGAAATTTGGCACAAGCATTGATTATGTCATAAATAGGAAAAGCTAATGAGTCCCAACTCGATTATTCAATTCTAGCGCAAAATTATTAGCGTCGCAATTTTACGTACGGAATCTAAATCTCTCACTTCCCAATGTCATAGAAACTTAAAGTTTCGCACGGGCATTGAATATGTCATAAATAGGAAAAGTTAATAGGTCCCAACCCGATTATTCAATTCTATGCGCAAAAGAATTAGCGTGCAAATTTTACGTACGGAATCTAATTCTCTCACTTCTCGGTGTCATAAAAACTCAAAATTTGGCAGGAGCATTGATTATATCATAAATAGAAAAGCTAATGGGTCCCAACTCGATTATTCAATACTTTGCGCAAAATAATTAGCGTCCAAACTTTACGTACGGAATGTAATTTTCTCACTTTCCGGTGTCATAGAAACGTGAAATTTGGCACGAGCATTGATAATGTCATAAATAGGAAAAGCTAATGGGTCCCAACTCGATTAATCAATTCGAAGCGCAAAAGAATTAGCGTCCAAATTTTACGTACGGAATGTAATTTTCTCACTTTCCGGTGTCATAGAAACGTGAAATTTGGCACGAGCATTGATTATGTCATAAATAGGAAAAGCTAATGAGTCCCAACTCGATTATTCAATTCTAGCGCAAAAGAATTAGCGTCGCAATTTTACGTACGGAATCTAAATCTCTCACTTCCCAATGTCATAGAAACTTAAAGTTTCGCACGGGCATTGAATATGTCATAAATAGGAAAAGTTAATAGGTCCCAACCCAATTATTCAATTCTATGCGCAAAAGAATTAGCGTCCAAATTTTACGTACGGAATCTAATTCTCTCACTTCCCGGTGTCATAAAAACTCGAAATTTGGCAGGAGCATTGATTATGTCATAAATAGGAAAAGCTAATGGGTCCCAACTAGATTAATCAATTCGAAGCGCAAAAGAATTAGCGTCCAAATTTTACGTACGGAATGTAATTTTCTCACTTTCCAGTGTCATAGAAACGTGAAATTTGGCACGAGCATTGATTATGTCATAAATAGGAAAAGCTAATGGGTCCCAACTCGACTACTGAATTCTAAGCGCAAAAGAATTAGCGTCCAAATTTTATGTACAGAATTTAATTCTCCAACTTCCCGATGTCGTAGAAACATGAAACTTGGCAAAAGCACTGAGTATGTCATAAATAGGAAAACCTAATTGGTCCCAACTCGATTATTCAATTCTAGCGCAAAAAAATTAGCGTCCAAATTTTACGTACAGGATCTAATTTTCTCACTTCCCGATGTCATAGAAACGTGAAATTTGGCACGAGCATTGATTATGTCATAAATAGGAAAAGCTGATAGGTCCCAACTCGATTAATCAATTCGAAGCGCAAAAGAATTAGCGTCCAAAGTTTACGTACGGAATGTAATTTTCTCACTTTCCGGTGTCATAGAAACGTGAAATTTGGCACGAGCATTGATTATGTCATAAATAGGAAAAGCTAATGGGTCCCAACTCGACTATTGAATTCTAAGCGCAAAAGAATTAGCGTCCTAATTTTATGTACAGAATTTAATTCTCCAACTTCCCGATGTCGTAGAAACATGAAATTTGGTAAGAGTATAGATTATGTCCAAAATAGGATAAGTAAAGAGGTCCCAACTTGATTATTTAATTCTAGCGCAAAAGAAATAGCGTCCAAATTTTACGTACATAATCTAAATCTCTCACTTCCCAATGTCATAGAAACTTAAAATTTGGCACGAACATCGATTGTGTCATAAAGAGGAAAAGCTAAAGGGTCCCAACTCGATTATTCAATTCTAAGCGCAAAGAATTAGCGTCCAAATTTTACGTACGGAATGTAATTCTCTCAATTTCCCGTCACCGAAACGTGAAATTTGGCACGAGCATTGATAATGTGATAAATAGGAAAAGCTAATGGGTCCCAACTCGATTATTCAATTCTAAGCGCAAAAGAATTAGCGTCCAAATTTTACGTACGGAATGTAATTCTCTCACTTTCCCGTGTCACAGAAACGTGAAATTTGGCACGAGCATTGATAATGTCATAAATAGGAAAAGCTAATGGGTCCCAACTCGATTATTCAATTCTAAGCGCAAAAGAATTAGCGTCCAAATTTTACGTAGGAATGTAATTCTCTCACTTTCCCGTGTCACAGAAACGTGAAATTTGGCACAAGCATTGATTATGTCATAAATAGGAAAAGCTAATGAGTCCCAACTCGATTATTCAATTCTAGCGCAAAATTATTAGCGTCGCAATTTTACGTACGGAATCTAAATCTCTCACTTCCCAATGTCATAGAAACTTAAAGTTTCGCACGGGCATTGAATATGTCATAAATAGGAAAAGTTAATAGGTCCCAACCCGATTATTCAATTCTATGCGCAAAAGAATTAGCGTGCAAATTTTACGTACGGAATCTAATTCTCTCACTTCTCGGTGTCATAAAAACTCGAAATTTGGCAGGAGCATTGATTATATCATAAATAGAAAAGCTAATGGGTCCCAACTCGATTATTCAATTCTTTGCGCAAAAGAATTAGCGTCCAAACTTTACGTACGGAATGTAATTTTCTCACTTTCCGGTGTCATAGAAACGTGAAATTTGGCACGAGCATTGATAATGTCATAAATAGGAAAAGCTAATGGGTCCCAACTCGATTAATCAATTCGAAGCGCAAAAGAATTAGCGTCCAAATTTTACGTACGGAATGTAATTTTCTCACTTTCCGGTGTTATAGAAACGTGAAATTTGGCACGAGCATTGATTATGTCATAAATAGGAAAAGCTAATGAGTCCCAACTCAATTATTCAATTCTAGCGCAAAAGAATTAGCGTCGCAATTTTACGTACGGAATCTAAATCTCTCACTTCCCAATGTCATAGAAACTTAACGTTTCGCACGGGCATTGAATATGTCATAAATAGGAAAAGTTAATAGGTCCCAACCCAATTATTCAATTCTATGCGCAAAAGAATTAGCGTCCAAATTTTACGTACGGAATCTAATTCTCTCACTTCCCGGTGTCATAAAAACTCGAAATTTGGCAGGAGCATTGATTATGTCATAAATAGGAAAAGCTAATGGGTCCCAACTCGATTATTCAATTCTATGCGCAAAAGAATTGGCGTCCAAATATTACGTACGGAATGTAATTTTCTTATTTTCCGGTGTCATAGAAACGTGAAATTTGGCACGAGCATTGATTATGTCATAAATAGGAAAAGCTAATGAGTCCCAACTCGATTATTCAATTCTAGCGCAAAAGAATTAGCGTCGCAATTTTACGTACGGAATCTAAATCTCTCACTTCCCAATGTCATAGAAACTTAAAGTTTCGCACGGGCATTGAATATGTCATAAATAGGAAAAGTTAATAGGTCCCAACCCAATTATTCAATTCTATGCGCAAAAGAATTAGCGTCCAAATTTTACGTACGGAATCTAATTCTCTCACTTCCCGGTGTCATAAAAACTCGAAATTTGGCAGGAGCATTGATTATGTCATAAATAGGAAAAGCTAATGGGTCCCAACTAGATTAATCAATTCGAAGCGCAAAAGAATTAGCGTCCAAATTTTACGTACGGAATGTAATTTTCTCACTTTCCAGTGTCATAGAAACGTGAAATTTGGCACGTGCATTGATTATGTCATAAATAGGAAAAGCTAATGGGTCCCAACTCGACTACTGAATTCTAAGCGCAAAAGAATTAGCGTCCAAACTTTATGTACAGAATTTAATTCTCCAACTTCCCGATGTCGTAGAAACATGAAATTTGGTAAGAGTATAGATTATGTCCAAAATAGGAAAAGTAAAGAGGTCCCAACTTGATTATTTAATTCTAGCGCAAAAGAAATAGCGTCCAAATTTTACGTACATAATCTAAATCTCTCACTTCCCAATGTCATAGAAACTTAAAATTTGGCACGAACATCGATTGTGTCATAAAGAGGAAAAGCTAATGGGTCCCAACTCGATTATTCAATTCTAAGCGCAAAGAATTAGCGTCCAAATTTTACGTACGGAATGTAATTCTCTCAATTTCCCGTCACCGAAACGTGAAATTTGGCACGAGCATTGATAATGTCATAAATAGGAAAAGCTAATGGGTCCCAACTCGATTATTCAATTCTAAGCGCAAAAGAATTAGCGTCCAAATTTTACGTACGGAATGTAATTCTCTCACTTTCCCGTGTCACAGAAACGTGAAATTTGGCACGAGCATTGATAATGTCATAAATAGGAAAAGCTAATGGGTCCCAACTCGATTATTCAATTCTAAGCGCAAAAGAATTAGCGTCCAAATTTTACGTAGGAATGTAATTCTCTCACTTTCCCGTGTCACAGAAACGTGAAATTTGGCACAAGCATTGATTATGTCATAAATAGGAAAAGCTAATGAGTCCCAACTCGATTATTCAATTCTAGCGCAAAATTATTAGCGTCGCAATTTTACGTACAGAATCTAAATCTCTCACTTCCCAATGTCATAGAAACTTAAAGTTTCGCACGGGCATTGAATATGTCATAAATAGGAAAAGTTAATAGGTCCCAACCCGATTATTCAATTCTATGCGCAAAAGAATTAGCGTGCAAATTTTACGTATGGAATCTAATTCTCTCACTTCTCGGTGTCATAAAAACTCAAAATTTGGCAGGAGCATTGATTATATCATAAATAGAAAAGCTAATGGGTCCCAACTCGATTATTCAATACTTTGCGCAAAATAATTAGCGTCCAAACTTTACGTACGGAATGTAATTTTCTCACTTTCCGGTGTCATAGAAACGTGAAATTTGGCACGAGCATTGATAATGTCATAAATAGGAAAAGCTAATGGGTCCCAACTCGATTAATCAATTCGAAGCGCAAAAGAATTAGCGTCCAAATTTTACGTACGGAATCTAATTCTCTCACTTCTCGGTGTCATAAAAACTCGAAATTTGGCAGGAGCATTGATTATATCATAAATAGAAAAGCGAATGGGTCCCAACTCGGTTATTCAATTCTTTGCGCAAAATAATTAGCGTCCAAACTTTACGTACGGAATGTAATTTTCTCACTTTCCGGTGTCATAGAAACGTGAAATTTGGCACGAGCATTGATTATGTCATAAATAGGAAAAGCTGATAGGTCCCAACTCGATTAATCAATTCGAAGCGCAAAAGAATTAGCGTCCAAAGTTTACGTACGGAATGTAATTTTCTCACTTTCCGGTGTCATAGAAACGTGAAATTTGGCACGAGCATTGATTATGTCATAAATAGGAAAAGCTAATGGGTCCCAACTCGACTATTGAATTCTAAGCGCAAAAGAATTAGCGTCCAAATTTTATGTACAGAATTTAATTCTCCAACTTCCCGATGTCGTAGAAACATGAAATTTGGTAAGAGTATAGATTATGTCCAAAATAGGAAAAGTAAAGAGGTCCCAACTTGATTATTTAATTCTAGCGCAAAAGAAATAGCGTCCAAATTTTACGTACATAATCTAAATCTCTCACTTCCCAATGTCATAGAAACTTAAAATTTGGCACGAACATCGATTGTGTCATAAAGAGGAAAAGCTAAAGGGTCCCAACTCGATTATTCAATTCTAAGCGCAAAGAATTAGCGTCCAAATTTTACGTACGGAATGTAATTCTCTCAATTTCCCGTCACCGAAACGTGAAATTTGGCACGAGCATTGATAATGTCATAAATAGGAAAAGCTAATGGGTCCCAACTCGATTATTCAATTCTAAGCGCAAAAGAATTAGCGTCCAAATTTTACGTACGGAATGTAATTCTCTCACTTTCCCGTGTCACAGAAACGTGAAATTTGGCACGAGCATTGATAATGTCATAAATAGGAAAAGCTAATGGGTCCCAACTCGATTATTCAATTCTAAGCGCAAAAGAATTAGCGTCCAAATTTTACGTAGGAATGTAATTCTCTCACTTTCCCGTGTCACAGAAACGTGAAATTTGGCACAAGCATTGATTATGTCATAAATAGGAAAAGCTAATGAGTCCCAACTCGATTATTCAATTCTAGCGCAAAATTATTAGCGTCGCAATTTTACGTACGGAATCTAAATCTCTCACTTCCCAATGTCATAGAAACTTAAAGTTTCGCACGGGCATTGAATATGTCATAAATAGGAAAAGTTAATAGGTCCCAACCCGATTATTCAATTCTATGCGCAAAAGAATTAGCGTGCAAATTTTACGTACGGAATCTAATTCTCTCACTTCTCGGTGTCATAAAAACTCGAAATTTGGCAGGAGCATTGATTATATCATAAATAGAAAAGCTAATGGGTCCCAACTCGATTATTCAATTCTTTGCGCAAAAGAATTAGCGTCCAAACTTTACGTACGGAATGTAATTTTCTCACTTTCCGGTGTCATAGAAACGTGAAATTTGGCACGAGCATTGATAATGTCATAAATAGGAAAAGCTAATGGGTCCCAACTCGATTAATCAATTCGAAGCGCAAAAGAATTAGCGTCCAAATTTTACGTACGGAATGTAATTTTCTCACTTTCCGGTGTCATAGAAACTTGAAATTTGGCACGAGCATTGATTATGTCATAAATAGGAAAAGCTAATGAGTCCCAACTCGATTATTCAATTCTAGCGCAAAAGAATTAGCGTCGCAATTTTACGTACGGAATCTAAATCTCTCACTTCCCAATGTCATAGAAACTTAAAGTTTCGCACGGGCATTGAATATGTCATAAATAGGAAAAGTTAATAGGTCCCAACCCAATTATTCAATTCTATGCGCAAAAGAATTAGCGTCCAAATTTTACGTACGGAATCTAATTCTCTCACTTCCCGGTGTCATAAAAACTCGAAATTTGGCAGGAGCATTGATTATGTCATAAATAGGAAAAGCTAATGGGTCCCAACTAGATTAATCAATTCGAAGCGCAAAAGAATTAGCGTCCAAATTTTACGTACGGAATGTAATTTTCTCACTTTCCAGTGTCATAGAAACGTGAAATTTGGCACGAGCATTGATTATGTCATAAATAGGAAAAGCTAATGGGTCCCAACTCGACTACTGAATTCTAAGCGCAAAAGAATTAGCGTCCAAATTTTATGTACAGAATTTAATTCTCCAACTTCCCGATGTCGTAGAAACATGAAATTTGGTAAGAGTATAGATTATGTCCAAAATAGGAAAAGTAAAGAGGTCCCAACTTGATTATTTAATTCTAGCGCAAAAGAAATAGCGTCCAAATTTTACGTACATAATCTAAATCTCTCACTTCCCAATGTCATAGAAACTTAAAATTTGGCACGAACATCGATTGTGTCATAAAGAGGAAAAGCTAATGGGTCCCAACTCGATTATTCAATTCTAAGCGCAAAGAATTAGCGTCCAAATTTTACGTACGGAATGTAATTCTCTCAATTTCCCGTCACCGAAACGTGAAATTTGGCACGAGCATTGATAATGTCATAAATAGGAAAAGCTAATGGGTCCCAACTCGATTATTCAATTCTAAGCGCAAAAGAATTAGCGTCCAAATTTTACGTACGGAATGTAATTCTCTCACTTTCCCGTGTCACAGAAACGTGAAATTTGGCACGAGCATTGATAATGTCATAAATAGGAAAAGCTAATGGGTCCCAACTCGATTATTCAATTCTAAGCGCAAAAGAATTAGCGTCCAAATTTTACGTAGGAATGTAATTCTCTCACTTTCCCGTGTCACAGAAACGTGAAATTTGGCACAAGCATTGATTATGTCATAAATAGGAAAAGCTAATGAGTCCCAACTCGATTATTCAATTCTAGCGCAAAATTATTAGCGTCGCAATTTTACGTACGGAATCTAAATCTCTCACTTCCCAATGTCATAGAAACTTAAAGTTTCGCACGGGCATTGAATATGTCATAAATAGGAAAAGTTAATAGGTCCCAACCCGATTATTCAATTCTATGCGCAAAAGAATTAGCGTGCAAATTTTACGTACGGAATCTAATTCTCTCACTTCTCGGTGTCATAAAAACTCAAAATTTGGCAGGAGCATTGATTATATCATAAATAGAAAAGCTAATGGGTCCCAACTCGATTATTCAATACTTTGCGCAAAATAATTAGCGTCCAAACTTTACGTACGGAATGTAATTTTCTCACTTTCCGGTGTCATAGAAACGTGAAATTTGGCACGAGCATTGATTATGTCATAAATAGGAAAAGCTAATGAGTCCCAACTCGATTATTCAATTCTAGCGCAAAAGAATTAGCGTCGCAATTTTACGTACGGAATCTAAATCTCTCACTTCCCAATGTCATAGAAACTTAAAGTTTCGCACGGGCATTGAATATGTCATAAATAGGAAAAGTTAATAGGTCCCAACCCAATTATTCAATTCTATGCGCAAAAGAATTAGCGTCCAAATTTTACGTACGGAATCTAATTCTCTCACTTCCCGGTGTCATAAAAACTCGAAATTTGGCAGGAGCATTGATTATGTCATAAATAGGAAAAGCTAATGGGTCCCAACTAGATTTATCAATTCGAAGCGCAAAAGAATTAGCGTCCAAATTTTACGTACGGAATGTAATTTTCTCACTTTCCAGTGTCATAGAAACGTGAAATTTGGCACGAGCATTGATTATGTCATAAATAGGAAAAGCTAATGGGTCCCAACTCGACTACTGAATTCTAAGCGCAAAAGAATTAGCGTCCAAATTTTATGTACAGAATTTAATTCTCCAACTTCCCGATGTCGTAGAAACATGAAATTTGGTAAGAGTATAGATTATGTCCAAAATAGGAAAAGTAAAGAGGTCCCAACTTGATTATTTAATTCTAGCGCAAAAGAAATAGCGTCCAAATTTTACGTACATAATCTAAATCTCTCACTTCCCAATGTCATAGAAACTTAAAATTTGGCACGAACATCGATTGTGTCATAAAGAGGAAAAGCTAATGGGTCCCAACTCGATTATTCAATTCTAAGCGCAAAGAATTAGCGTCCAAATTTTACGTACGGAATGTAATTCTCTCAATTTCCCGTCACCGAAACGTGAAATTTGGCACGAGCATTGATAATGTCATAAATAGGAAAAGCTAATGGGTCCCAACTCGATTATTCAATTCTAAGCGCAAAAGAATTAGCGTCCAAATTTTACGTACGGAATGTAATTCTCTCACTTTCCCGTGTCACAGAAACGTGAAATTTGGCACGAGCATTGATAATGTCATAAATAGGAAAAGCTAATGGGTCCCAACTCGATTATTCAATTCTAAGCGCAAAAGAATTAGCGTCCAAATTTTACGTAGGAATGTAATTCTCTCACTTTCCCGTGTCACAGAAACGTGAAATTTGGCACAAGCATTGATTATGTCATAAATAGGAAAAGCTAATGAGTCCCAACTCGATTATTCAATTCTAGCGCAAAATTATTAGCGTCGCAATTTTACGTACGGAATCTAAATCTCTCACTTCCCAATGTCATAGAAACTTAAAGTTTCGCACGGGCATTGAATATGTCATAAATAGGAAAAGTTAATAGGTCCCAACCCGATTATTCAATTCTATGCGCAAAAGAATTAGCGTGCAAATTTTACGTATGGAATCTAATTCTCTCACTTCTCGGTGTCATAAAAACTCAAAATTTGGCAGGAGCATTGATTATATCATAAATAGAAAAGCTAATGGGTCCCAACTCGATTATTCAATACTTTGCGCAAAATAATTAGCGTCCAAACTTTACGTACGGAATGTAATTTTCTCACTTTCCGGTGTCATAGAAACGTGAAATTTGGCACGAGCATTGATAATGTCATAAATAGGAAAAGCTAATGGGTCCCAACTCGATTAATCAATTCGAAGCGCAAAAGAATTAGCGTCCAAATTTTACGTACGGAATGTAATTTTCTCACTTTCCGGTGTCATAGAAACGTGAAATTTGGCACGAGCATTGATTATGTCATAAATAGGAAAAGCTAATGAGTCCCAACTCGATTATTCAATTCTAGCGCAAAAGAATTAGCGTCGCAATTTTACGTACGGAATCTAAATCTCTCACTTCCCAATGTCATAGAAACTTAAAGTTTCGCACGGGCATTGAATATGTCATAAATAGGAAAAGTTAATAGGTCCCAACCCAATTATTCAATTCTATGCGCAAAAGAATTAGCGTCCAAATTTTATGTACAGAATTTAATTCTCCAACTTCCCGATGTCGTAGAAACATGAAACTTGGCAAAAGCACTGAGTATGTCATAAATAGGAAAACCTAATTGGTCCCAACTCGATTATTCAATTCTAGCGCAAAAAAATTAGCGTCCAAATTTTACGTACAGGATCTAATTTTCTCACTTCCCGATGTCATAGAAACATGAAATTTGGCATGAGCATTGATAATGTCATATATAGGAAAAGTTAATGGGTCCCAACTCGATTATTCAATTCTAAGCTCAAAAGAATTAGCGTCCAAATTTTATGTACAGAACCTAATTCTCTCACTTCCCGGTGTCATAAAAACTCGAAATTTGGCAGGAGCATTGATTATGTCATAAATAGGAAAAGCTAATGGGTCCCAACTCGATTATTCAATTCTATGCGCAAAAGAATTGGCGTCCAAATATTACGTACGGAATGTAATTTTCTTATTTTCCGGTGTCATAGAAACGTGAAATTTGGCACGAGCATTGATTATGTCATAAATAGGAAAAGCTAATGAGTCCCAACTCGATTATTCAATTCTAGCGCAAAAGAATTAGCGTCGCAATTTTACGTACGGAATCTAAATCTCTCACTTCCCAATGTCATAGAAACTTAAAGTTTCGCACGGGCATTGAATATGTCATAAATAGGAAAAGTTAATAGGTCCCAACCCGATTATTCAATTCTATGCGCAAAAGAATTAGCGTCCAAATTTTACGTACGGAATCTAATTCTCTCACTTCCCGGTGTCATAAAAACTCGAAATTTGGCAGGAGCATTGATTATGTCATAAATAGGAAAAGCTAATGGGTCCCAACCAGATTATTCGATTCTTTGCGCAAAAGAATTAGCGTCCAAGCTTTACGTACGGAATGTAATTTTCTCACTTTCCGGTGTCATAGAAATGTGAAATTTGGCACGAGCATTGATTATGTCATAAATAGGAAAAACTTATGGGTCCCAACTCGAATATTCAATTCTATGCGCAAAAGAATTAGCGTCCAAATTTTACGTACGGAATCTAATTCTCTCACTTCTCGGTGTCATAAAAACTCGAAATTTGGCAGGAGCATTGATTATATCATAAATAGAAAAGCGAATGGGTCCCAACTCGGTTATTCAATTCTTTGCGCAAAATAATTAGCGTCCAAACTTTACGTACGGAATGTAATTTTCTCACTTTCCGGTGTCATAGAAACGTGAAATTTGGCACGAGCATTGATTATGTCATAAATAGGAAAAGCTGATAGGTCCCAACTCGATTAATCAATTCGAAGCGCAAAAGAATTAGCGTCCAAAGTTTACGTACGGAATGTAATTTTCTCACTTTCCGGTGTCATAGAAACGTGAAATTTGGCACGAGCATTGATTATGTCATAAATAGGAAAAGCTAATGGGTCCCAACTCGACTATTGAATTCTAAGCGCAAAAGAATTAGCGTCCAAATTTTATGTACAGAATTTAATTCTCCAACTTCCCGATGTCGTAGAAACATGAAATTTGGTAAGAGTATAGATTATGTCCAAAATAGGAAAAGTAAAGAGGTCCCAACTTGATTATTTAATTCTAGCGCAAAAGAAATAGCGTCCAAATTTTACGTACATAATCTAAATCTCTCACTTCCCAATGTCATAGAAACTTAAAATTTGGCACGAACATCGATTGTGTCATAAAGAGGAAAAGCTAAAGGGTCCCAACTCGATTATTCAATTCTAAGCGCAAAGAATTAGCGTCCAAATTTTACGTACGGAATGTAATTCTCTCAATTTCCCGTCACCGAAACGTGAAATTTGGCACGAGCATTGATAATGTCATAAATAGGAAAAGCTAATGGGTCCCAACTCGATTATTCAATTCTAAGCGCAAAAGAATTAGCGTCCAAATTTTACGTACGGAATGTAATTCTCTCACTTTCCCGTGTCACAGAAACGTGAAATTTGGCACGAGCATTGATAATGTCATAAATAGGAAAAGCTAATGGGTCCCAACTCGATTATTCAATTCTAAGCGCAAAAGAATTAGCGTCCAAATTTTACGTAGGAATGTAATTCTCTCACTTTCCCGTGTCACAGAAACGTGAAATTTGGCACAAGCATTGATTATGTCATAAATAGGAAAAGCTAATGAGTCCCAACTCGATTATTCAATTCTAGCGCAAAATTATTAGCGTCGCAATTTTACGTACGGAATCTAAATCTCTCACTTCCCAATGTCATAGAAACTTAAAGTTTCGCACGGGCATTGAATATGTCATAAATAGGAAAAGTTAATAGGTCCCAACCCGATTATTCAATTCTATGCGCAAAAGAATTAGCGTGCAAATTTTACGTACGGAATCTAATTCTCTCACTTCTCGGTGTCATAAAAACTCGAAATTTGGCAGGAGCATTGATTATATCATAAATAGAAAAGCTAATGGGTCCCAACTCGATTATTCAATTCTTTGCGCAAAAGAATTAGCGTCCAAACTTTACGTACGGAATGTAATTTTCTCACTTTCCGGTGTCATAGAAACGTGAAATTTGGCACGAGCATTGATAATGTCATAAATAGGAAAAGCTAATGGGTCCCAACTCGATTAATCAATTCGAAGCGCAAAAGAATTAGCGTCCAAATTTTACGTACGGAATGTAATTTTCTCACTTTCCGGTGTCATAGAAACGTGAAATTTGGCACGAGCATTGATTATGTCATAAATAGGAAAAGCTAATGAGTCCCAACTCGATTATTCAATTCTAGCGCAAAAGAATTAGCGTCGCAATTTTACGTACGGAATCTAAATCTCTCACTTCCCAATGTCATAGAAACTTAAAGTTTCGCACGGGCATTGAATATGTCATAAATAGGAAAAGTTAATAGGTCCCAACCCAATTATTCAATTCTATGCGCAAAAGAATTAGCGTCCAAATTTTACGTACGGAATCTAATTCTCTCACTTCCCGGTGTCATAAAAACTCGAAATTTGGCAGGAGCATTGATTATGTCATAAATAGGAAAAGCTAATGGGTCCCAACTAGATTAATCAATTCGAAGCGCAAAAGAATTAGCGTCCAAATTTTACGTACGGAATGTAATTTTCTCACTTTCCAGTGTCATAGAAACGTGAAATTTGGCACGTGCATTGATTATGTCATAAATAGGAAAAGCTAATGGGTCCCAACTCGACTACTGAATTCTAAGCGCAAAAGAATTAGCGTCCAAATTTTATGTACAGAATTTAATTCTCCAACTTCCCGATGTCGTAGAAACATGAAATTTGGTAAGAGTATAGATTATGTCCAAAATAGGAAAAGTAAAGAGGTCCCAACTTGATTATTTAATTCTAGCGCAAAAGAAATAGCGTCCAAATTTTACGTACATAATCTAAATCTCTCACTTCCCAATGTCATAGAAACTTAAAATTTGGCACGAACATCGATTGTGTCATAAAGAGGAAAAGCTAATGGGTCCCAACTCGATTATTCAATTCTAAGCGCAAAGAATTAGCGTCCAAATTTTACGTACGGAATGTAATTCTCTCACTTTCCCGTGTCACAGAAACGTGAAATTTGGCACGAGCATTGATAATGTCATAAATAGGAAAAGCTAATGGGTCCCAACTCGATTATTCAATTCTAAGCGCAAAAGAATTAGCGTCCAAATTTTACGTAGGAATGTAATTCTCTCACTTTCCCGTGTCACAGAAACGTGAAATTTGGCACAAGCATTGATTATGTCATAAATAGGAAAAGCTAATGAGTCCCAACTCGATTATTCAATTCTAGCGCAAAATTATTAGCGTCGCAATTTTACGTACAGAATCTAAATCTCTCACTTCCCAATGTCATAGAAACTTAAAGTTTCGCACGGGCATTGAATATGTCATAAATAGGAAAAGTTAATAGGTCCCAACCCGATTATTCAATTCTATGCGCAAAAGAATTAGCGTGCAAATTTTACGTATGGAATCTAATTCTCTCACTTCTCGGTGTCATAAAAACTCAAAATTTGGCAGGAGCATTGATTATATCATAAATAGAAAAGCTAATGGGTCCCAACTCGATTATTCAATACTTTGCGCAAAATAATTAGCATCCAAACTTTACGTACGGAATGTAATTTTCTCACTTTCCGGTGTCATAGAAACGTGAAATTTGGCACGAGCATTGATAATGTCATAAATAGGAAAAGCTAATGGGTCCCAACTCGATTAATCAATTCGAAGCGCAAAAGAATTAGCGTCCAAAGTTTACGTACGGAATCTAATTCTCTCACTTCTCGGTGTCATAAAAACTCGAAATTTGGCAGGAGCATTGATTATATCATAAATAGAAAAGCGAATGGGTCCCAACTCGGTTATTCAATTCTTTGCGCAAAATAATTAGCGTCCAAACTTTACGTACGGAATGTAATTTTCTCACTTTCCGGTGTCATAGAAACGTGAAATTTGGCACGAGCATTGATTATGTCATAAATAGGAAAAGCTGATAGGTCCCAACTCGATTAATCAATTCGAAGCGCAAAAGAATTAGCGTCCAAAGTTTACGTACGGAATGTAATTTTCTCACTTTCCGGTGTCATAGAAACGTGAAATTTGGCACGAGCATTGATTATGTCATAAATAGGAAAAGCTAATGGGTCCCAACTCGACTATTGAATTCTAAGCGCAAAAGAATTAGCGTCCAAATTTTATGTACAGAATTTAATTCTCCAACTTCCCGATGTCGTAGAAACATGAAATTTGGTAAGAGTATAGATTATGTCCAAAATAGGAAAAGTAAAGAGGTCCCAACTTGATTATTTAATTCTAGCGCAAAAGAAATAGCGTCCAAATTTTACGTACATAATCTAAATCTCTCACTTCCCAATGTCATAGAAACTTAAAATTTGGCACGAACATCGATTGTGTCATAAAGAGGAAAAGCTAAAGGGTCCCAACTCGATTATTCAATTCTAAGCGCAAAGAATTAGCGTCCAAATTTTACGTACGGAATGTAATTCTCTCAATTTCCCGTCACCGAAACGTGAAATTTGGCACGAGCATTGATAATGTCATAAATAGGAAAAGCTAATGGGTCCCAACTCGATTATTCAATTCTAAGCGCAAAAGAATTAGCGTCCAAATTTTACGTACGGAATGTAATTCTCTCACTTTCCCGTGTCACAGAAACGTGAAATTTGGCACGAGCATTGATAATGTCATAAATAGGAAAAGCTAATGGGTCCCAACTCGATTATTCAATTCTAAGCGCAAAAGAATTAGCGTCCAAATTTTACGTAGGAATGTAATTCTCTCACTTTCCCGTGTCACAGAAACGTGAAATTTGGCACAAGCATTGATTATGTCATAAATAGGAAAAGCTAATGAGTCCCAACTCGATTATTCAATTCTAGCGCAAAATTATTAGCGTCGCAATTTTACGTACGGAATCTAAATCTCTCACTTCCCAATGTCATAGAAACTTAAAGTTTCGCACGGGCATTGAATATGTCATAAATAGGAAAAGTTAATAGGTCCCAACCCGATTATTCAATTCTATGCGCAAAAGAATTAGCGTGCAAATTTTACGTACGGAATCTAATTCTCTCACTTCTCGGTGTCATAAAAACTCGAAATTTGGCAGGAGCATTGATTATATCATAAATAGAAAAGCTAATGGGTCCCAACTCGATTATTCAATTCTTTGCGCAAAAGAATTAGCGTCCAAACTTTACGTACGGAATGTAATTTTCTCACTTTCCGGTGTCATAGAAACGTGAAATTTGGCACGAGCATTGATAATGTCATAAATAGGAAAAGCTAATGGGTCCCAACTCGATTAATCAATTCGAAGCGCAAAAGAATTAGCGTCCAAATTTTACGTACGGAATGTAATTTTCTCACTTTCCGGTGTCATAGAAACTTGAAATTTGGCACGAGCATTGATTATGTCATAAATAGGAAAAGCTAATGAGTCCCAACTCGATTATTCAATTCTAGCGCAAAAGAATTAGCGTCGCAATTTTACGTACGGAATCTAAATCTCTCACTTCCCAATGTCATAGAAACTTAAAGTTTCGCACGGGCATTGAATATGTCATAAATAGGAAAAGTTAATAGGTCCCAACCCAATTATTCAATTCTATGCGCAAAAGAATTAGCGTCCAAATTTTACGTACGGAATCTAATTCTCTCACTTCCCGGTGTCATAAAAACTCGAAATTTGGCAGGAGCATTGATTATGTCATAAATAGGAAAAGCTAATGGGTCCCAACTAGATTAATCAATTCGAAGCGCAAAAGAATTAGCGTCCAAATTTTACGTACGGAATGTAATTTTCTCACTTTCCAGTGTCATAGAAACGTGAAATTTGGCACGAGCATTGATTATGTCATAAATAGGAAAAGCTAATGGGTCCCAACTCGACTACTGAATTCTAAGCGCAAAAGAATTAGCGTCCAAATTTTATGTACAGAATTTAATTCTCCAACTTCCCGATGTCGTAGAAACATGAAATTTGGTAAGAGTATAGATTATGTCCAAAATAGGAAAAGTAAAGAGGTCCCAACTTGATTATTTAATTCTAGCGCAAAAGAAATAGCGTCCAAATTTTACGTACATAATCTAAATCTCTCACTTCCCAATGTCATAGAAACTTAAAATTTGGCACGAACATCGATTGTGTCATAAAGAGGAAAAGCTAATGGGTCCCAACTCGATTATTCAATTCTAAGCGCAAAGAATTAGCGTCCAAATTTTACGTACGGAATGTAAGTCTCTCAATTTCCCGTCACCGAAACGTGAAATTTGGCACGAGCATTGATAATGTCATAAATAGGAAAAGCTAATGGGTCCCAACTCGATTATTCAATTCTAAGCGCAAAAGAATTAGCGTCCAAATTTTACGTACGGAATGTAATTCTCTCACTTTCCCGTGTCACAGAAACGTGAAATTTGGCACGAGCATTGATAATGTCATAAATAGGAAAAGCTAATGGGTCCCAACTCGATTATTCAATTCTAAGCGCAAAAGAATTAGCGTCCAAATTTTACGTAGGAATGTAATTCTCTCACTTTCCCGTGTCACAGAAACGTGAAATTTGGCACAAGCATTGATTATGTCATAAATAGGAAAAGCTAATGAGTCCCAACTCGATTATTCAATTCTAGCGCAAAATTATTAGCGTCGCAATTTTACGTACGGAATCTAAATCTCTCACTTCCCAATGTCATAGAAACTTAAAGTTTCGCACGGGCATTGAATATGTCATAAATAGGAAAAGTTAATAGGTCCCAACCCGATTATTCAATTCTATGCGCAAAAGAATTAGCGTGCAAATTTTACGTATGGAATCTAATTCTCTCACTTCTCGGTGTCATAAAAACTCAAAATTTGGCAGGAGCATTGATTATATCATAAATAGAAAAGCTAATGGGTCCCAACTCGATTATTCAATACTTTGCGCAAAATAATTAGCGTCCAAACTTTACGTACGGAATGTAATTTTCTCACTTTCCGGTGTCATAGAAACGTGAAATTTGGCACGAGCATTGATAATGTCATAAATAGGAAAAGCTAATGGGTCCCAACTCGATTAATCAATTCGAAGCGCAAAAGAATTAGCGTCCAAATTTTACGTACGGAATGTAATTTTCTCACTTTCCGGTGTCATAGAAACGTGAAATTTGGCACGAGCATTGATTATGTCATAAATAGGAAAAGCTAATGAGTCCCAACTCGATTATTCAATTCTAGCGCAAAAGAATTAGCGTCGCAATTTTACGTACGGAATCTAAATCTCTCACTTCCCAATGTCATAGAAACTTAAAGTTTCGCACGGGCATTGAATATGTCATAAATAGGAAAAGTTAATAGGTCCCAACCCAATTATTCAATTCTATGCGCAAAAGAATTAGCGTCCAAATTTTATGTACAGAATTTAATTCTCCAACTTCCCGATGTCGTAGAAACATGAAACTTGGCAAAAGCACTGAGTATGTCATAAATAGGAAAACCTAATTGGTCCCAACTCGATTATTCAATTCTAGCGCAAAAAAATTAGCGTCCAAATTTTACGTACAGGATCTAATTTTCTCACTTCCCGATGTCATAGAAACATGAAATTTGGCATGAGCATTGATAATGTCATATATAGGAAAAGTTAATGGGTCCCAACTCGATTATTCAATTCTAAGCTCAAAAGAATTAGCGTCCAAATTTTATGTACAGAACCTAATTCTCTCACTTCCAGGTGTCATAGAAACTTGAAATGTGGCACGGGCATTGATTGTGTCATAAATAGGAAAAGGTAATGGGTCCAAACTCGATTGTTCAATTCTAAGCGCAAAAGAATTAGCGCCAAAATTTTACGTACATAATCTAAATCTCTCACTTCCCAATGTCATAGAAACATGAAATTTGCCATAAGCATTGAATATGTCATAAATAAGAAAGGTTAATGGGTCCCAACTCGATTATTCAATTCTAAGTGCAAAAGAATTAGCGTCCAAATTTTACGTATGGAATCTAATTCCCTCACTTGCTGATGTCATTTTATATAAAGGAAACGTCGCATGGTTACCTCCCACGGTGTTTCCTGGGTAACGCAGAGAACTATGCAAAATGGTGAACATATGTTTTTCCTCGGTATCTCTAAAGTAACCACGACTTCATAAGATTTTCTGTGTGAACACCAGATAAACAACAGTACCAAATTAACTCGGGCGAAGCCGGGTATATCAGCTAGTATATCTATATATACATAAAGACGAAAGCCCTCACTCACTCACTCGCTCACTGAGTCGCCACTAATTCTCCAACTTCCCGATGTCGTAGAAACATGAAATTTGGTAAGAGTATAGATTATGTCCAAAATAGGATAAGTAAAGAGGTCCCAACTCGATTATTTAATTCTAGCGCAAAAGAAATAGCGTCCAAATTTTACGTACATAATCTAAATCTCTCACTTCCCAATGTCATAGAAACTTAAAATTTGGCACGAACATCGATTGTGTCATAAAGAGGAAAAGCTAATGGGTCCCAACTCGATTATTCAATTCTAAGCGCAAAGAATTAGCGTCCAAATTTTACGTACGGAATGTAATTCTCTCAATTTCCCGTCACAGAAACGTGAAATTTGGCACGAGCATTGATAATGTCATAAATAGGAAAAGCTAATGGGTCCCAACTCGATTATTCAATTCTAAGCGCAAAAGAATTAGCGTCCAAATTTTACGTACGGAATGTAATTCTCTCACTTTCCCGTGTCACAGAAACGTGAAATTTGGCACGAGCATTGATAATGTCATAAATAGGAAAAGCTAATGGGTCCCAACTCGATTATTCAATTCTAAGCGCAAAAGAATTAGCGTCCAAATTTTACGTAGGAATGTAATTCTCTCACTTTCCCGTGTCACAGAAACGTGAAATTTGGCACAAGCATTGATTGTCATAAATAGGAAAAGCTAATGAGTCCCAACTCGATTATTCAATTCTAGCGCAAAAGAATTAGCGTCGCAATTTTACGTATGGAATCTAAATCTCTCACTTCCCAATGTCATAGAAACTTAAAGTTTCGCACGGGCATTGAATATGTCATAAATAGGAAAAGTTAATAGGTCCCAACCCGATTATTCAATTCTATGCGCAAAAGAATTAGCGTCCATATTTTACGTACGGAATCTAATTCTCTCACTTCCCGGTGTCATAAAAACTCGAAATTTGGCAGGAGCATTGATTATGTCATAAATAGGAAAAGCTTATGGGTCCCAACTAGATTATTCGATTCTTTGCGCAAAAGAATTAGTGTCCAAGCTTTACGTACGGAATGTAATTTTCTCACTTTCCGGTGTCATAGAAATGTGAAATTTGGCACGAGCATTGATTATGTCATAAATAGGAAAAACTTATGGGTCCCAACTCGAATATTCAATTCTATGCGCAAAATAATTAGCGTCCAAATTTTACGTACGGAATCTAATTCTCTCACTTCTCGGTGTCATAAAAACTCGAAATTTGGCAGGAGCATTGATTATATCATAAATAGAAAAGCTAATGGGTCCCAACTCGATTATTCAATTCTTTGCGCAAAATAATTAGCGTCCAAACTTTACGTACGGAATGTAATTTTCTCACTTTCCGGTGTCATAGAAACGTGAAATTTGGCACGAGCATTGATAATGTCATAAATAGGAAAAGCTAATGGGTCCCAACTCGATTAATCAATTCGAAGCGCAAAAGAATTAGCGTCCAAATTTTACGTACGGAATGTAATTTTCTCACTTTCCCGTGTCACAGAAACGTGAAATTTGGCACAAGCATTGATTATGTCATAAATAGGAAAAGCTAATGGGTCCCAACTCGACTATTGAATTCTAAGCGCAAAAGAATCAGCGTCCAAATTTTATGTACAGAATTTAATTCTCCAACTTCCCGATGTCGTAGAAACATGAAACTTGGCAAAAGCACTGAGAATGTCTTAAATAGGAAAACCTAATTGGTCCCAACTCGATTATTCAATTCTAGCGCAAAAAAATTAGCGTCCAAATTTTACGTACAGGATCTAATTTCCTCACTTCCCGATGTCATAGAAACATGAAATTTGGCATGAGCATTGATAATGTCATATATAGGAAAAGTTAATGGGTCCCAACTCGATTATTCAATTCTAAGCTCAAAAGAATTAGCGTACAAATTTTATGTACAGAACCTAATTCTCTCACTTCCAGGTGTCATAGAAACTTGAAATGTGGCACGGGCATTGATTGTGTCATAAATAGGAAAAGGTAATGGGTCCAAACTCGATTGTTCAATTCTAAGCGCAAAAGAATTAGCGCCAAAATTTTACGTACATAATCTAAATCTCTCACTTCCCAATGTCATAGAAACATGAAATTTGCCATAAGCATTGAATATGTCATAAATAAGAAAGGTAATGGGTCCCAACTCGATTATTCAATTCTAAGTGCAAAAGAATTAGCGTCCAAATTTTACGTATGGAATCTAATTCTCTCACTTGCTGATGTCATTTTATATAAAGGAAACGTTGCATGGTTACCTCCCGTGGTGTTTCCTGGGTAACGCAGAGAACTATGCAAAATGGTGAACATATGTTTTTCCTCGGTATCTCTAAAGTAACCACGACTTCATAAGATTTTCTGTGTGAGCACCAGATAAACAACAGTACCAAATTAACTCGGGCGAAGCCGGGTATATCAGCTAGTATATCTATATATACATAAAGACGAAAGCCCTCACTCACTCGCTCACTGAGTCGCCACTAACTCTCCAACTTCCCGATGTCGTAGAAACATGAAATTTGGTAAGAGTATAGATTATGTCCAAAATAGGATAAGGAAAGAGGTCCCAACTCGATTATTTAATTCTAGCGCAAAAGAAATAGCGTCCAAATTTTAGGTACATAATCTAAATCTCTCACTTCCCAATGTCATAGAAACTTAAAATTTGGCACGAACATCGATTGTGTCATAAAGAGGAAAAGCTAATGGGTCCCAACTCGATTATTCAATTCTAAGCGCAAAAGAATTAGCGTCCAAATTTTACGTACGGAATGTAATTCTCTCAATTTCCCGTCACAGAAACGTGAAATTTGGCACGAGCATTGAATATGTCATAAATAGGAAAAGTTAATAGGTCCCAACCCGATTATTCAATTCTATGCGCAAAAGAATTAGCGTCCAAATTTTACGTACGGAATCTAATTCTCTCACTTCCCGGTGTCATAAAAACTCGAAATTTGGCAGGAGCATTGATTAAGTCATAAATAGGAAAAGCTAATGGGTCCCAACTAGATTATTCGATTCTTTGCGCAAAAGAATTAGCGTCCAAGCTTTACGTACGGAATGTTATTTTCTCACTTTCCGGTGTCATAGAAATGTGAAATTTGGCACGAGCATTGATTATGTCATAAATAGGAAAAACTTATGGGTCCCAACTCGAATATTCAATTCTATGCGCAAAAGAATTAGCGTCCAAATTTTACTTACGGAATCTAATTCTCTCACTTCTCGGTGTCATAAAAACTCGAAATTTGGCAGGAGCATTGATTATGTCATAAATAGGAAAAGCTAATAGGTCCCAACTCGATTATTCAATTCTATGCGCAAAAGAATTGGCGTCCAAATATTACGTACGGAATGTAATTTTCTCATTTTCCGGTGTCATAGAAACGTGAAATTTGGCACGAGCATTGATTATGTCATAAATAGGAAAAGCTGATAGGTCCCAACTCGATTAATCAATTCGAAGCGCAAAAGAATTAGCGTCCAAATTTTACGTACGGAATGTAATTTTCTCACTTTCCGGTGTCATAGAAACGTGAAATTTGGCACGAGCATTGATTATGTCATAAATAGGAAAAGCTAATAGGTCCCAACTCGATTATTCAATTCTATGCGCAAAAGAATTGGCGTCCAAATATTACGTACGGAATGTAATTTTCTCATTTTCCGGTGTCATAGAAACGTGAAATTTGGCACGAGCATTGATTATGTCATAAATAGGAAAAGCTAATAGGTCCCAACTCGATTAATCAATTCGAAGCGCAAAAGAATTAGCGTCCAAATTTTACGTACGGAATGTAATTTTCTCACTTTCCGGTGTCATAGAAACGTGAAATTTGGCACGAGCATTGATTATGTCATAAATAGGAAAAGCTAATGGGTCCCAACTCGACTATTGAATTCTAAGCGCAAAAGAATTAGCGTCCAAATTTTATGTACAGAATTTAATTCTCCAACTTCCCGATGTCGTAGAAACATGAAACTTGGCAAAAGCACTGAGTATGTCATAAATAGGAAAACCTAATTGGTCCCAACTCGATTATTCAATTCTAGCGCAAAAAATTAGCGTCCAAATTTTAAGTACAGGATCTAATTTCTTCACTTCCCGATGTCATAGAAACATGAAATTTGGCATGAGCATTGATAATGTCATATATAGGAAAAGTTAATGGGTCCCAACTCGATTATTCAATTCTAAGCTCAAAAGAATTAGCGTCCAAATTTTATGTACAGAACCTAATTCACTCACTTCCAGGTGTCATAGAAACTTGAAATGTGGCACGGGCATTGATTGTGTCATAAATAGGAAAAGGTAATGGATCCAAACTCGATTGTTCAATTCTAAGCGCAAAAGAATTAGCGCCAAAATTTTACGTACATAATCTAAATCTCTCACTTCCCAATGTCATAGAAACATGAAATTTGCCATAAGCATTGAATATGTCATAAATAAGAAAGGTTAATGGGTCCCAACTCGATTATTCAATTCTAAGTGCAAAAGAATTAGCGTCCAAATTTTACGTATGGAATCTAATTCTCTCACTTGCTGATGTCATTTTATATAAAGGAAACGTCGCATGGTTACCTCCCGTGGTGTTTCCTGGGTAACGCAGAGAACTATGCAAAATGGTGAACATATGTTTTTCCTCGGTATCTCTAAAGTAACCACGACTTCATAAGATTTTCTGTGTGAACACCAGATAAACAACAGTACCAAATTAACTCGGGCGAAGCCGGGTATATCAGCTAGTATATCTATATATACATAAAGACGAAAGCCCTCACTCACTCACTCGCTCACTGAGTCGCCACTAATTCTCCAACTTCCCGATGTCGTAGAAACATGAAATTTGGTAAGAGTATAGATTATGTCCAAAATAGGATAAGTAAAGAGGTCCCAACTCGATTATTTAATTCTAGCGCAAAAGAAATAGCGTCCAAATTTTACGTACATAATCTAAATCTCTCACTTCCCAATGTCATAGAAACTTAAAATTTGGCACGAACATCGATTGTGTCATAAAGAGGAAAAGCTAATGGGTCCCAACTCGATTATTCAATTCTAAGCGCAAAGAATTAGCGTCCAAATTTTACGTACGGAATGTAATTCTCTCAATTTCCCGTCACAGAAACGTGAAATTTGGCACGAGCATTGATAATGTCATAAATAGGAAAAGCTAATGGGTCCCAACTCGATTATTCAATTCTAAGCGCAAAAGAATTAGCGTCCAAATTTTACGTACGGAATGTAATTCTCTCACTTTCCCGTGTCACAGAAACGTGAAATTTGGCACGAGCATTGATAATGTCATAAATAGGAAAAGCTAATGGGTCCCAACTCGATTATTCAATTCTAAGCGCAAAAGAATTAGCGTCCAAATTTTACGTAGGAATGTAATTCTCTCACTTTCCCGTGTCACAGAAACGTGAAATTTGGCACAAGCATTGATTGTCATAAATAGGAAAAGCTAATGAGTCCCAACTCGATTATTCAATTCTAGCGCAAAAGAATTAGCGTCGCAATTTTACGTATGGAATCTAAATCTCTCACTTCCCAATGTCATAGAAACTTAAAGTTTCGCACGGGCATTGAATATGTCATAAATAGGAAAAGTTAATAGGTCCCAACCCGATTATTCAATTCTATGCGCAAAAGAATTAGCGTCCATATTTTACGTACGGAATCTAATTCTCTCACTTCCCGGTGTCATAAAAACTCGAAATTTGGCAGGAGCATTGATTATGTCATAAATAGGAAAAGCTAATGGGTCCCAACTCGATTATTCAATTCTAAGCGCAAAAGAATTAGCGTCCAAATTTTACGTAGGAATGTAATTCTCTCACTTTCCCGTGTCACAGAAACGTGAAATTTGGCACAAGCATTGATTATGTCATAAATAGGAAAAGCTAATGAGTCCCAACTCGATTATTCAATTCTAGCGCAAAATTATTAGCGTCGCAATTTTACGTACGGAATCTAAATCTCTCACTTCCCAATGTCATAGAAACTTAAAGTTTCGCACGGGCATTGAATATGTCATAAATAGGAAAAGTTAATAGGTCCCAACCCGATTATTCAATTCTATGCGCAAAAGAATTAGCGTGCAAATTTTACGTATGGAATCTAATTCTCTCACTTCTCGGTGTCATAAAAACTCAAAATTTGGCAGGAGCATTGATTATATCATAAATAGAAAAGCTAATGGGTCCCAACTCGATTATTCAATACTTTGCGCAAAATAATTAGCGTCCAAACTTTACGTACGGAATGTAATTTTCTCACTTTCCGGTGTCATAGAAACGTGAAATTTGGCACGAGCATTGATAATGTCATAAATAGGAAAAGCTAATGGGTCCCAACTCGATTAATCAATTCGAAGCGCAAAAGAATTAGCGTCCAAATTTTACGTACGGAATGTAATTTTCTCACTTTCCGGTGTCATAGAAACGTGAAATTTGGCACGAGCATTGATTATGTCATAAATAGGAAAAGCTAATGAGTCCCAACTCGATTATTCAATTCTAGCGCAAAAGAATTAGCGTCGCAATTTTACGTACGGAATCTAAATCTCTCACTTCCCAATGTCATAGAAACTTAAAGTTTCGCACGGGCATTGAAAATGTCATAAATAGGAAAAGTTAATAGGTCCCAACCCAATTATTCAATTCTATGCGCAAAAGAATTAGCGTCCAAATTTTATGTACAGAATTTAATTCTCCAACTTCCCGATGTCGTAGAAACATGAAACTTGGCAAAAGCACTGAGTATGTCATAAATAGGAAAACCTAATTGGTCCCAACTCGATTATTCAATTCTAGCGCAAAAAAATTAGCGTCCAAATTTTACGTACAGGATCTAATTTTCTCACTTCCCGATGTCATAGAAACATGAAATTTGGCATGAGCATTGATAATGTCATATATAGGAAAAGTTAATGGGTCCCAACTCGATTATTCAATTCTAAGCTCAAAAGAATTAGCGTCCAAATTTTATGTACAGAACCTAATTCTCTCACTTCCAGGTGTCATAGAAACTTGAAATGTGGCACGGGCATTGATTGTGTCATAAATAGGAAAAGGTAATGGGTCCAAACTCGATTGTTCAATTCTAAGCGCAAAAGAATTAGCGCCAAAATTTTACGTACATAATCTAAATCTCTCACTTCCCAATGTCATAGAAACATGAAATTTGCCATAAGCATTGAATATGTCATAAATAAGAAAGGTTAATGGGTCCCAACTCGATTATTCAATTCTAAGTGCAAAAGAATTAGCGTCCAAATTTTACGTATGGAATCTAATTCCCTCACTTGCTGATGTCATTTTATATAAAGGAAACGTCGCATGGTTACCTCCCACGGTGTTTCCTGGGTAACGCAGAGAACTATGCAAAATGGTGAACATATGTTTTTCCTCGGTATCTCTAAAGTAACCACGACTTCATAAGATTTTCTGTGTGAACACCAGATAAACAACAGTACCAAATTAACTCGGGCGAAGCCGGGTATATCAGCTAGTATATCTATATATACATAAAGACGAAAGCCCTCACTCACTCACTCGCTCACTGAGTCGCCACTAATTCTCCAACTTCCCGATGTCGTAGAAACATGAAATTTGGTAAGAGTATAGATTATGTCCAAAATAGGATAAGTAAAGAGGTCCCAACTCGATTATTTAATTCTAGCGCAAAAGAAATAGCGTCCAAATTTTACGTACATAATCTAAATCTCTCACTTCCCAATGTCATAGAAACTTAAAATTTGGCACGAACATCGATTGTGTCATAAAGAGGAAAAGCTAATGGGTCCCAACTCGATTATTCAATTCTAAGCGCAAAGAATTAGCGTCCAAATTTTACGTACGGAATGTAATTCTCTCAATTTCCCGTCACAGAAACGTGAAATTTGGCACGAGCATTGATAATGTCATAAATAGGAAAAGCTAATGGGTCCCAACTCGATTATTCAATTCTAAGCGCAAAAGAATTAGCGTCCAAATTTTACGTACGGAATGTAATTCTCTCACTTTCCCGTGTCACAGAAACGTGAAATTTGGCACGAGCATTGATAATGTCATAAATAGGAAAAGCTAATGGGTCCCAACTCGATTATTCAATTCTAAGCGCAAAAGAATTAGCGTCCAAATTTTACATAGGAATGTAATTCTCTCACTTTCCCGTGTCACAGAAACGTGAAATTTGGCACAAGCATTGATTGTCATAAATAGGAAAAGCTAATGAGTCCCAACTCGATTATTCAATTCTAGCGCAAAAGAATTAGCGTCGCAATTTTACGTATGGAATCTAAATCTCTCACTTCCCAATGTCATAGAAACTTAAAGTTTCGCACGGGCATTGAATATGTCATAAATAGGAAAAGTTAATAGGTCCCAACCCGATTATTCAATTCTATGCGCAAAAGAATTAGCGTCCATATTTTACGTACGGAATCTAATTCTCTCACTTCCCGGTGTCATAAAAACTCGAAATTTGGCAGGAGCATTGATTATGTCATAAATAGGAAAAGCTTATGGGTCCCAACTAGATTATTCGATTCTTTGCGCAAAAGAATTAGTGTCCAAGCTTTACGTACGGAATGTAATTTTCTCACTTTCCGGTGTCATAGAAATGTGAAATTTGGCACGAGCATTGATTATGTCATAAATAGGAAAAACTTATGGGTCCCAACTCGAATATTCAATTCTATGCGCAAAATAATTAGCGTCCAAATTTTACGTACGGAATCTAATTCTCTCACTTCTCGGTGTCATAAAAACTCGAAATTTGGCAGGAGCATTGATTATATCATAAATAGAAAAGCTAATGGGTCCCAACTCGATTATTCAATTCTTTGCGCAAAATAATTAGCGTCCAAACTTTACGTACGGAATGTAATTTTCTCACTTTCCGGTGTCATAGAAACGTGAAATTTGGCACGAGCATTGATAATGTCATAAATAGGAAAAGCTAATGGGTCCCAACTCGATTAATCAATTCGAAGCGCAAAAGAATTAGCGTCCAAATTTTACGTACGGAATGTAATTTTCTCACTTTCCCGTGTCACAGAAACGTGAAATTTGGCACAAGCATTGATTATGTCATAAATAGGAAAAGCTAATGGGTCCCAACTCGACTATTGAATTCTAAGCGCAAAAGAATCAGCGTCCAAATTTTATGTACAGAATTTAATTCTCCAACTTCCCGATGTCGTAGAAACATGAAACTTGGCAAAAGCACTGAGAATGTCTTAAATAGGAAAACCTAATTGGTCCCAACTCGATTATTCAATTCTAGCGCAAAAAAATTAGCGTCCAAATTTTACGTACAGGATCTAATTTCCTCACTTCCCGATGTCATAGAAACATGAAATTTGGCATGAGCATTGATAATGTCATATATAGGAAAAGTTAATGGGTCCCAACTCGATTATTCAATTCTAAGCTCAAAAGAATTAGCGTACAAATTTTATGTACAGAACCTAATTCTCTCACTTCCAGGTGTCATAGAAACTTGAAATGTGGCACGGGCATTGATTGTGTCATAAATAGGAAAAGGTAATGGGTCCAAACTCGATTGTTCAATTCTAAGCGCAAAAGAATTAGCGCCAAAATTTTACGTACATAATCTAAATCTCTCACTTCCCAATGTCATAGAAACATGAAATTTGCCATAAGCATTGAATATGTCATAAATAAGAAAGGTAATGGGTCCCAACTCGATTATTCAATTCTAAGTGCAAAAGAATTAGCGTCCAAATTTTACGTATGGAATCTAATTCTCTCACTTGCTGATGTCATTTTATATAAAGGAAACGTTGCATGGTTACCTCCCGTGGTGTTTCCTGGGTAACGCAGAGAACTATGCAAAATGGTGAACATATGTTTTTCCTCGGTATCTCTAAAGTAACCACGACTTCATAAGATTTTCTGTGTGAGCACCAGATAAACAACAGTACCAAATTAACTCGGGCGAAGCCGGGTATATCAGCTAGTATATCTATATATACATAAAGACGAAAGCCCTCACTCACTCGCTCACTGAGTCGCCACTAACTCTCCAACTTCCCGATGTCGTAGAAACATGAAATTTGGTAAGAGTATAGATTATGTCCAAAATAGGATAAGGAAAGAGGTCCCAACTCGATTATTTAATTCTAGCGCAAAAGAAATAGCGTCCAAATTTTAGGTACATAATCTAAATCTCTCACTTCCCAATGTCATAGAAACTTAAAATTTGGCACGAACATCGATTGTGTCATAAAGAGGAAAAGCTAATGGGTCCCAACTCGATTATTCAATTCTAAGCGCAAAAGAATTAGCGTCCAAATTTTACGTACGGAATGTAATTCTCTCAATTTCCCGTCACAGAAACGTGAAATTTGGCACGAGCATTGAATATGTCATAAATAGGAAAAGTTAATAGGTCCCAACCCGATTATTCAATTCTATGCGCAAAAGAATTAGCGTCCAAATTTTACGTACGGAATCTAATTCTCTCACTTCCCGGTGTCATAAAAACTCGAAATTTGGCAGGAGCATTGATTAAGTCATAAATAGGAAAAGCTAATGGGTCCCAACTAGATTATTCGATTCTTTGCGCAAAAGAATTAGCGTCCAAGCTTTACGTACGGAATGTTATTTTCTCACTTTCCGGTGTCATAGAAATGTGAAATTTGGCACGAGCATTGATTATGTCATAAATAGGAAAAACTTATGGGTCCCAACTCGAATATTCAATTCTATGCGCAAAAGAATTAGCGTCCAAATTTTACTTACGGAATCTAATTCTCTCACTTCTCGGTGTCATAAAAACTCGAAATTTGGCAGGAGCATTGATTATGTCATAAATAGGAAAAGCTAATAGGTCCCAACTCGATTATTCAATTCTATGCGCAAAAGAATTGGCGTCCAAATATTACGTACGGAATGTAATTTTCTCATTTTCCGGTGTCATAGAAACGTGAAATTTGGCACGAGCATTGATTATGTCATAAATAGGAAAAGCTGATAGGTCCCAACTCGATTAATCAATTCGAAGCGCAAAAGAATTAGCGTCCAAATTTTACGTACGGAATGTAATTTTCTCACTTTCCGGTGTCATAGAAACGTGAAATTTGGCACGAGCATTGATTATGTCATAAATAGGAAAAGCTAATAGGTCCCAACTCGATTATTCAATTCTATGCGCAAAAGAATTGGCGTCCAAATATTACGTACGGAATGTAATTTTCTCATTTTCCGGTGTCATAGAAACGTGAAATTTGGCACGAGCATTGATTATGTCATAAATAGGAAAAGCTAATAGGTCCCAACTCGATTAATCAATTCGAAGCGCAAAAGAATTAGCGTCCAAATTTTACGTACGGAATGTAATTTTCTCACTTTCCGGTGTCATAGAAACGTGAAATTTGGCACGAGCATTGATTATGTCATAAATAGGAAAAGCTAATGGGTCCCAACTCGACTATTGAATTCTAAGCGCAAAAGAATTAGCGTCCAAATTTTATGTACAGAATTTAATTCTCCAACTTCCCGATGTCGTAGAAACATGAAACTTGGCAAAAGCACTGAGTATGTCATAAATAGGAAAACCTAATTGGTCCCAACTCGATTATTCAATTCTAGCGCAAAAAATTAGCGTCCAAATTTTAAGTACAGGATCTAATTTCTTCACTTCCCGATGTCATAGAAACATGAAATTTGGCATGAGCATTGATAATGTCATATATAGGAAAAGTTAATGGGTCCCAACTCGATTATTCAATTCTAAGCTCAAAAGAATTAGCGTCCAAATTTTATGTACAGAACCTAATTCACTCACTTCCAGGTGTCATAGAAACTTGAAATGTGGCACGGGCATTGATTGTGTCATAAATAGGAAAAGGTAATGGATCCAAACTCGATTGTTCAATTCTAAGCGCAAAAGAATTAGCGCCAAAATTTTACGTACATAATCTAAATCTCTCACTTCCCAATGTCATAGAAACATGAAATTTGCCATAAGCATTGAATATGTCATAAATAAGAAAGGTTAATGGGTCCCAACTCGATTATTCAATTCTAAGTGCAAAAGAATTAGCGTCCAAATTTTACGTATGGAATCTAATTCTCTCACTTGCTGATGTCATTTTATATAAAGGAAACGTCGCATGGTTACCTCCCGTGGTGTTTCCTGGGTAACGCAGAGAACTATGCAAAATGGTGAACATATGTTTTTCCTCGGTATCTCTAAAGTAACCACGACTTCATAAGATTTTCTGTGTGAACACCAGATAAACAACAGTACCAAATTAACTCGGGCGAAGCCGGGTATATCAGCTAGTATATCTATATATACATAAAGACGAAAGCCCTCACTCACTCACTCGCTCACTGAGTCGCCACTAATTCTCCAACTTCCCGATGTCGTAGAAACATGAAATTTGGTAAGAGTATAGATTATGTCCAAAATAGGATAAGTAAAGAGGTCCCAACTCGATTATTTAATTCTAGCGCAAAAGAAATAGCGTCCAAATTTTACGTACATAATCTAAATCTCTCACTTCCCAATGTCATAGAAACTTAAAATTTGGCACGAACATCGATTGTGTCATAAAGAGGAAAAGCTAATGGGTCCCAACTCGATTATTCAATTCTAAGCGCAAAGAATTAGCGTCCAAATTTTACGTACGGAATGTAATTCTCTCAATTTCCCGTCACAGAAACGTGAAATTTGGCACGAGCATTGATAATGTCATAAATAGGAAAAGCTAATGGGTCCCAACTCGATTATTCAATTCTAAGCGCAAAAGAATTAGCGTCCAAATTTTACGTACGGAATGTAATTCTCTCACTTTCCCGTGTCACAGAAACGTGAAATTTGGCACGAGCATTGATAATGTCATAAATAGGAAAAGCTAATGGGTCCCAACTCGATTATTCAATTCTAAGCGCAAAAGAATTAGCGTCCAAATTTTACGTAGGAATGTAATTCTCTCACTTTCCCGTGTCACAGAAACGTGAAATTTGGCACAAGCATTGATTGTCATAAATAGGAAAAGCTAATGAGTCCCAACTCGATTATTCAATTCTAGCGCAAAAGAATTAGCGTCGCAATTTTACGTATGGAATCTAAATCTCTCACTTCCCAATGTCATAGAAACTTAAAGTTTCGCACGGGCATTGAATATGTCATAAATAGGAAAAGTTAATAGGTCCCAACCCGATTATTCAATTCTATGCGCAAAAGAATTAGCGTCCATATTTTACGTACGGAATCTAATTCTCTCACTTCCCGGTGTCATAAAAACTCGAAATTTGGCAGGAGCATTGATTATGTCATAAATAGGAAAAGCTTATGGGTCCCAACTAGATTATTCGATTCTTTGCGCAAAAGAATTAGTGTCCAAGCTTTACGTACGGAATGTAATTTTCTCACTTTCCGGTGTCATAGAAATGTGAAATTTGGCACGAGCATTGATTATGTCATAAATAGGAAAAACTTATGGGTCCCAACTCGAATATTCAATTCTATGCGCAAAATAATTAGCGTCCAAATTTTACGTACGGAATCTAATTCTCTCACTTCTCGGTGTCATAAAAACTCGAAATTTGGCAGGAGCATTGATTATATCATAAATAGAAAAGCTAATGGGTCCCAACTCGATTATTCAATTCTTTGCGCAAAATAATTAGCGTCCAAACTTTACGTACGGAATGTAATTTTCTCACTTTCCGGTGTCATAGAAACGTGAAATTTGGCACGAGCATTGATAATGTCATAAATAGGAAAAGCTAATGGGTCCCAACTCGATTAATCAATTCGAAGCGCAAAAGAATTAGCGTCCAAATTTTACGTACGGAATGTAATTTTCTCACTTTCCCGTGTCACAGAAACGTGAAATTTGGCACAAGCATTGATTATGTCATAAATAGGAAAAGCTAATGGGTCCCAACTCGACTATTGAATTCTAAGCGCAAAAGAATCAGCGTCCAAATTTTATGTACAGAATTTAATTCTCCAACTTCCCGATGTCGTAGAAACATGAAACTTGGCAAAAGCACTGAGAATGTCTTAAATAGGAAAACCTAATTGGTCCCAACTCGATTATTCAATTCTAGCGCAAAAAAATTAGCGTCCAAATTTTACGTACAGGATCTAATTTCCTCACTTCCCGATGTCATAGAAACATGAAATTTGGCATGAGCATTGATAATGTCATATATAGGAAAAGTTAATGGGTCCCAACTCGATTATTCAATTCTAAGCTCAAAAGAATTAGCGTACAAATTTTATGTACAGAACCTAATTCTCTCACTTCCAGGTGTCATAGAAACTTGAAATGTGGCACGGGCATTGATTGTGTCATAAATAGGAAAAGGTAATGGGTCCAAACTCGATTGTTCAATTCTAAGCGCAAAAGAATTAGCGCCAAAATTTTACGTACATAATCTAAATCTCTCACTTCCCAATGTCATAGAAACATGAAATTTGCCATAAGCATTGAATATGTCATAAATAAGAAAGGTAATGGGTCCCAACTCGATTATTCAATTCTAAGTGCAAAAGAATTAGCGTCCAAATTTTACGTATGGAATCTAATTCTCTCACTTGCTGATGTCATTTTATATAAAGGAAACGTTGCATGGTTACCTCCCGTGGTGTTTCCTGGGTAACGCAGAGAACTATGCAAAATGGTGAACATATGTTTTTCCTCGGTATCTCTAAAGTAACCACGACTTCATAAGATTTTCTGTGTGAGCACCAGATAAACAACAGTACCAAATTAACTCGGGCGAAGCCGGGTATATCAGCTAGTATATCTATATATACATAAAGACGAAAGCCCTCACTCACTCGCTCACTGAGTCGCCACTAACTCTCCAACTTCCCGATGTCGTAGAAACATGAAATTTGGTAAGAGTATAGATTATGTCCAAAATAGGATAAGGAAAGAGGTCCCAACTCGATTATTTAATTCTAGCGCAAAAGAAATAGCGTCCAAATTTTAGGTACATAATCTAAATCTCTCACTTCCCAATGTCATAGAAACTTAAAATTTGGCACGAACATCGATTGTGTCATAAAGAGGAAAAGCTAATGGGTCCCAACTCGATTATTCAATTCTAAGCGCAAAAGAATTAGCGTCCAAATTTTACGTACGGAATGTAATTCTCTCAATTTCCCGTCACAGAAACGTGAAATTTGGCACGAGCATTGAATATGTCATAAATAGGAAAAGTTAATAGGTCCCAACCCGATTATTCAATTCTATGCGCAAAAGAATTAGCGTCCAAATTTTACGTACGGAATCTAATTCTCTCACTTCCCGGTGTCATAAAAACTCGAAATTTGGCAGGAGCATTGATTAAGTCATAAATAGGAAAAGCTAATGGGTCCCAACTAGATTATTCGATTCTTTGCGCAAAAGAATTAGCGTCCAAGCTTTACGTACGGAATGTTATTTTCTCACTTTCCGGTGTCATAGAAATGTGAAATTTGGCACGAGCATTGATTATGTCATAAATAGGAAAAACTTATGGGTCCCAACTCGAATATTCAATTCTATGCGCAAAAGAATTAGCGTCCAAATTTTACTTACGGAATCTAATTCTCTCACTTCTCGGTGTCATAAAAACTCGAAATTTGGCAGGAGCATTGATTATGTCATAAATAGGAAAAGCTAATAGGTCCCAACTCGATTATTCAATTCTATGCGCAAAAGAATTGGCGTCCAAATATTACGTACGGAATGTAATTTTCTCATTTTCCGGTGTCATAGAAACGTGAAATTTGGCACGAGCATTGATTATGTCATAAATAGGAAAAGCTGATAGGTCCCAACTCGATTAATCAATTCGAAGCGCAAAAGAATTAGCGTCCAAATTTTACGTACGGAATGTAATTTTCTCACTTTCCGGTGTCATAGAAACGTGAAATTTGGCACGAGCATTGATTATGTCATAAATAGGAAAAGCTAATAGGTCCCAACTCGATTATTCAATTCTATGCGCAAAAGAATTGGCGTCCAAATATTACGTACGGAATGTAATTTTCTCATTTTCCGGTGTCATAGAAACGTGAAATTTGGCACGAGCATTGATTATGTCATAAATAGGAAAAGCTAATAGGTCCCAACTCGATTAATCAATTCGAAGCGCAAAAGAATTAGCGTCCAAATTTTACGTACGGAATGTAATTTTCTCACTTTCCGGTGTCATAGAAACGTGAAATTTGGCACGAGCATTGATTATGTCATAAATAGGAAAAGCTAATGGGTCCCAACTCGACTATTGAATTCTAAGCGCAAAAGAATTAGCGTCCAAATTTTATGTACAGAATTTAATTCTCCAACTTCCCGATGTCGTAGAAACATGAAACTTGGCAAAAGCACTGAGTATGTCATAAATAGGAAAACCTAATTGGTCCCAACTCGATTATTCAATTCTAGCGCAAAAAATTAGCGTCCAAATTTTAAGTACAGGATCTAATTTCTTCACTTCCCGATGTCATAGAAACATGAAATTTGGCATGAGCATTGATAATGTCATATATAGGAAAAGTTAATGGGTCCCAACTCGATTATTCAATTCTAAGCTCAAAAGAATTAGCGTCCAAATTTTATGTACAGAACCTAATTCACTCACTTCCAGGTGTCATAGAAACTTGAAATGTGGCACGGGCATTGATTGTGTCATAAATAGGAAAAGGTAATGGATCCAAACTCGATTGTTCAATTCTAAGCGCAAAAGAATTAGCGCCAAAATTTTACGTACATAATCTAAATCTCTCACTTCCCAATGTCATAGAAACATGAAATTTGCCATAAGCATTGAATATGTCATAAATAAGAAAGGTTAATGGGTCCCAACTCGATTATTCAATTCTAAGTGCAAAAGAATTAGCGTCCAAATTTTACGTATGGAATCTAATTCTCTCACTTGCTGATGTCATTTTATATAAAGGAAACGTCGCATGGTTACCTCCCGTGGTGTTTCCTGGGTAACGCAGAGAACTATGCAAAATGGTGAACATATGTTTTTCCTCGGTATCTCTAAAGTAACCACGACTTCATAAGATTTTCTGTGTGAACACCAGATAAACAACAGTACCAAATTAACTCGGGCGAAGCCGGGTATATCAGCTAGTATATCTATATATACATAAAGACGAAAGCCCTCACTCACTCACTCGCTCACTGAGTCGCCACTAATTCTCCAACTTCCCGATGTCGTAGAAACATGAAATTTGGTAAGAGTATAGATTATGTCCAAAATAGGATAAGGAAAGAGGTCCCAACTCGATTATTTAATTCTAGCACAAAAGAAATAGCGTCCAAATTTTACGTACATAATCTAAATCTCTCACTTCCCAATGTCATAGAAACTTAAAATTTGGCACGAACATCGATTGTGTCATAAAGAGGAAAAGCTAATGGGTCCCAACTCGATTATTCAATTCTAAGCGCAATAGAATTAGCGTCCAAATTTTACGTACGGAATGTAATTCTCTCAATTTCCCGTCACAGAAACGTGAAATTTGGCACGAGCATTGATAATGTCATAAATAGGAAAAGCTAATGGGTCCCAACTCGATTATTTAATTCTAAGCGCAATAGAATTAGCGTCCAAATTTTACGTACGGAATGTAATTCTCTCAATTTCCCGTCACAGAAACGTGAAATTTGGCACGAGCATTGATAATGTCATAAATAGGAAAAGCTAATGGGTCCCAACTCGATTATTCAATTCTAAGCGCAAAAGAATTAGCGTCCAAATTTTACGTACGGAATGTAATTCTCTCACTTTCCCGTGTCACAGAAACGTGAAATTTGGCACAAGCATTGATTATGTCATAAATAGGAAAAGCTAATGAGTCTCAACTCGATTATTCAATTCTAGCGCAAAAGAATTAGCGTCGCAATTTTACGTACGGAATCTAAATCTCTCACTTCCCAATGTCATAGAAACTTAAAGTTTCGCACGGGCATTGAATATGTCATAAATAGGAAAAGTTAATAGGTCCCAACCCGATTATTCAATTCTATGCGCAAAAGAATTAGCGTCCAAATTTTACGTACGGAATCTAATTCTCTCACTTCCCGGTGTCATGAAAACTCGAAATTTGGCAGGAGCATTGATTATGTCATAAATAGGAAAAGCTAATGGGTCCCAACCAGATTATTCGATTCTTTGCGCAAAAGAATTAGCGTCCAAGCTTTACGTACGGAATGTAATTTTCTCACTTTCCGGTGTCATAGAAATGTGAAATTTGGCACGAGCATTGATTATGTCATAAATAGGAAAAACTTATGGGTCCCAACTCGAATATTCAATTCTATGCGCAAAAGAATTAGCGTCCAAATTTTACGTACGGAATCTAATTCTCTCACTTCTCGGTGTCATAAAAACTCGAAATTTGGCAGGAGCATTGATTATATCATAAATAGGAAAAGCTAATGGGTCCCAACTCGATTATTCAATTCTAAGCGCAAAAGAATTAGCGTCCAAATTTTACGTACGGAATGTAATTCTCTCACTTTCCCGTGTCACAGAAACGTGAAATTTGGCACGAGCATTGATAATGTCATAAATAGGAAAAGCTAATGGGTCCCAACTCGATTATTCAATTCTAAGCGCAAAAGAATTAGCGTCCAAATTTTACGTAGGAATGTAATTCTCTCACTTTCCCGTGTCACAGAAACGTGAAATTTGGCACAAGCATTGATTATGTCATAAATAGGAAAAGCTAATGAGTCCCAACTCGATTATTCAATTCTAGCGCAAAAGAATTAGCGTCGCAATTTTACGTATGGAATCTAAATTTCTCACTTCCCAATGTCATAGAAACTTAAAGTTTCGCACGGGCATTGAATATGTCATAAATAGGAAAAGTTAATAGGTCCCAACCCGATTATTCAATTCTATGCGCAAAAGAATTAGCGTCCAAGCTTTACGTACGGAATGTAATTTTCTCACTTTCCGGTGTCATAGAAATGTGAAATTTGGCACGAGCATTGATTATGTCATAAATAGGAAAAACTTATGGGTCCCAACTCGAATATTCAATTCTATGCGCAAAAGAATTAGCATCCAAAATTTACGTACGGAATCTAATTCTCTCACTTCTCGGTGTCATAAAAACTCGAAATTTGGCAGGAGCATTGATTATATCATAAATAGAAAAGCTAATGGGTCCCAACTCGATTATTCAATTCTTTGCGCAAAATAATTAGCGTCCAAACTTTACGTACGGAATGTAATTTTCTCACTTTCCGGTGTCATAGAAACGTGAAATTTGGCACGAGCATTGATTATGTCATAAATAGGAAAAGCTGATAGGTCCCAACTCGATTAATCAATTCGAAGCGCAAAAGAATTAGCGTCCAAATTTTACGTACGGAATGTAATTTTCTCACTTTCCGGTGTCATAGAAACGTGAAATTTGGCACGAGCATTGATTATGTCATAAATAGGAAAAGCTAATAGGTCCCAACTCGATTATTCAATTCTATGCGCAAAAGAATTGGCGTCCAAATATTACGTACGGAATGTAATTTTCTCATTTTCCGGTGTCATAGAAACATGAAACTTGGCAAAAGCACTGAGTATGTCATAAATAGGAAAACCTAATTGGTCCCAACTCGATCATTCAATTCTAAGCGCAAAAGAATTAGCGTCCAAATTTTACGTACAGGATCTAATTTCCTCACTTCCCGATGTCATAGAAACATGAAATTTGGCATGAGCATTGATAATGTCATATATAGGAAAAGTTAATGGGTCCCAACTCGATTATTCAATTCTAAGCTCAAAAGAATTAGCGTCCAAATTTTATGTACAGAACCTAATTCTCTCACTTCCAGGTGTCATAGAAACTTGAAATGTGGCACGGGCATTGATTGTGTCATAAATAGGAAAAGGTAATGGGTCCAAACTCGATTGTTCAATTCTAAGCGCAAAAGAATTAGCGCCAACATTTTACGTACATAATCTAAATCTCTCACTTCCCAATGTCATAGAAACATGAAATTTGCCATAAGCATTGAATATGTCATAAATAAGAAAGGTTAATGGGTCCCAACTCGATTATTCAATTCTAAGTGCAAAAGAATTAGCGTCCAAATTTTACGTATGGAATCTAATTCTCTCACTTGCTGATGTCATTTTATATAAAGGAAACGTCGCATGGTTACCTCCCGTGGTGTTTCCTGGGTAACGCAGAGAACTATGCAAAATGGTGAACATATGTTTTTTCTCGGTATCTCTAAAGTAACCACGACTTCATAAGATTTTCCGTGTGAACGCCAGATAAACAACAGTACCAAATTAACTCAGGCGAAGCCGGGTGTTACCATGCAGGGCGGCGCTGGTTCCCACGGCCGGCGCGCGGCGCTCCGATGTCGGCTCCGGCGTCCCAGAGCTCTGCTGTCGGGGCTCTCCCGGCGGCGTGGAGCAGCCAGCGTGCAGCGGCGTGGAGCAGCCAGCGTGCAACGGCGTGGGCATGTCCGCCCGTAGGGTGCCGCCCGCTCTCCTCCACCTTCCTTATGCAACAGTGGGAGAGTCGGCTCCTCCCACTCTCCGCCCCTGGGCGGAGGCTTTTAGTTAAAAGGCTGGCAGTGACCTGAGCTCACTGCCAGTTATTGGTTCTGCTAGCCTCTAGTCAGGTCTGTTCCAGTCTGTGCTAGTTGCTCGTCAGTAGCCTGTCTGTTTACCTGTGAGCTCCATCTCCAGACTTACTCTGCTTGTAAGTTTTGTTGGTTTGTTCCACCTGCCTCTTCTGTCGGCACTCTGTCCCCTGTTAGTAGTTCCATCTAGGTAGTCGCCAGGTCCCTAGCCAGCGCAGGGACCGCCGCCCAGTTGTCCGCCTGGGGTTAGCCAGGACCGAGGCAAGTAGGCAGGGACAGTGGGGTGCGGGAAGATCAGGGCACCCCACCTGGCGCTCTGGGGGGCAGAGTGCCGTAACATAATATCTGGCCCTTAAAGACCGTTTGTCATGGAGGCGATCAGTTCCCTCACAAACCAGCTGCAGGCCCTGGTGCCTGTGATCCAGGATTTATCTGCCCGCATGGTGGCCCAGGAGCAGCAGGGGGTGTTGCAGGGATCGGACGCCGCAACCAGCCCCGAACCCAAGTGCCCTCTTCCCGAGGCGTTTTCTGGGGAGAGGAACAAGTTTTTTGTTTTCCGACAGGCGTGCCGCCTGTTTTTTCGGATGCGTCCCCGTTCTTCCGGGTCAGAGGCTCAGAGGGTCGGGCTGATAATGTCCCTGCTGCGGGGCTCTGCCCAGACATGGGCCTTTTCCATCCCCGAGGGTTCCTCCTGCCTGCAGTCTGTGGACTCCTTTTTTCAGGAACTCGGGGGTATCTTCGATGAACCGGACCGAGCGGGGTTGGCGGTTTCGCGGTTGTTGGCGCTGCGGCAGGGGTCGGCTTGTGTGGAGGATTATTGCTCCAACTTCAGACGCTATGCGGGGGATACAGCATGGAACGATAGCGCGCTGAAAGACGTTTTTCTGCAGGGCCTCTCGGACGCAGTTAAAGACCTGTTAATTTCCCATCCCGTTCCCGGGTCCTTAAGGGAGGCTATGGAGCTAGCAGTGAAGGCAGACAGGAGGCTCAGGTCTAGGAAGCAGGACAGGCAAACCCGTAGAGTCAGGGAGGTCGGTTGTCCTGGTCCCTCTTCCTCCTTACCAGTCCCTGTGTCCGAGCCGATGGAGGTGGATCCGCTGGACCCCAAAGAGCGACGCCGGATCCGTTTGTTGCACCGTCTCTGCCTCTACTGCGGGAAAGCTGGACACCGGGTGATAACCTGCCCACTGAGGGCTCAACGCTCGCAGCCGGAACTGGCGGAAAACTCAGAGTCCTAGGCGATTGCAGGGAGGATCGCCTAGGACTTCAGGTACTTCCTAAACTTTTGGTACCGTGTCATGTTAAATTCCGGGATTTTTCCCGATCAGGGCGGGCGTTTATTGATTCTGGAGCAGCAGCCAACTTGATAAGTCTGTGTTTTGTCCGTACTCTGATGGCGGAATTTGTGGCGCTGAAGACGCCAATTCATTTTACCAGTATTGATGCTACCCCCCTCTCTACAGGCCTGGTACGATGGAGGACCCCAAGATTACAGTTCACGGTGGGGATCCTCCACTCGGAAGAACTGTCCTTCCTGGTTATGGAGAAAATGTCGGTTGATGTGGTGCTTGGTATGCCCTGGTTGGCACTGCACAATCCCCAATTTGATTGGTCCACCCGGGAATTGACTCATTGGGGATCATCCTGTCATGACCACCTGTCTACCATAGCTGTGTGCTCCGCAGATACGGTGCTCATTCCGGAGTATTTGTCAGACTTTCAGGATGCATTCTCCAAAAAACTGTCTAAGGCTCTGGGCTCTGCCTCCTCATAGGGAGTGGGACTGTGGTATTGATCTGATTCCCGACAGCCCCATCCCTAAGGGAGCCATTTTCAATTTGTCAGGCCGTGAGCATGAAGCCCTCAAGTCCTATGTCTCGGAGGCTCTGGCCAACCGGCATATCCGGCCGTCCAGGTCCCCTGCCGGGGCGGGTCTCTTCTTTGTAGAGAAGATTGGACGGGACACTAAGGCCTTGTGTGGATTATCGGGCCCTGAATAAAATCACTGTGAAGAACCAGTGCTCCTTGCCCCTAATTCCTGACTTGTTGAATCAGGTGGTAGGGGCCCACTGGTTCTCCAAACTGGACTTGCGGGGGGCTTACAATTTAATTCGCATTAGAGAGGGAGATGAATGGAAGACGGCGTTCAACACCCCGTTAGGACATTTTGAATGTCTGGTCATGCCTTTTGGACTTTGTAATGCCCCCGCTGTGTTTCAGGGTTTTATGAACGCGGTCTTCCACGACTTTCTGGGGGTATTTCTGGTCATCTATCTTGACGACATTCTGGTGTACTCGCCTGACTGGGACTCACATGTGCGGCACCTGAGGTTGGTCCTGACCCGTTTGCGCGAGTATCAACTTTTCGTCAAGTTAGAGAAATGTACGTTTGGTTCTAAACAAGTATCCTTCCTTGGTTATGTAATCTCACCCACAGAGATTCAGATGGAGTCTGATAAAGTAGCAGCAATCTCCCAATGGGTCAGACCAGACAACCTCAAGGCTCTTCAGCAGTTCTTAGGTTTTGCAAATTTTTACCGCAAATTCATTAGGAATTACTCAGTTATTGCTCAACCTCTGACTGACCTGACTAAGAAGGGGGCCAACTTGGGTAAGTGGTCGCCTGCAGCCCTTGAGGCCTTTAGCCGTCTAAAAAAGGCATTCACGACTGCCCCGGTGCTAATACAGCCGGATGCACAACTACCCTTTTTTATTGAGGTAGACGCGTCTGAAGTGGGGACAGGAGCAGTATTGTCGCAGGAAGTCAGTGAGAGGTCTGGGTATAGCCCATGTGCGTTCTTTTCGCGGAAGTTCAATTCAGCAGAGCGCAACTACGACGTGGGTAACCGCGAACTATTGGCTATCAAATGGGCCCTGGAAGAGTGGCGACACCATCTTGAGGGTGCTAGACACCCAATTACCGTATATACTGATCACAAGAATCTGGTATATCTCGCCAATGCTAAAAGACTCACAGTTCGTCAAGCCAGGTGGGCGCTGTTCTTCGCCAGGTTTAATTTCGTCGTGACATATATCCCAGGAGAGAAGAACGTGAAGGCGGACGCCCTGTCACGGAGTTTCGGGGTACCGGATAGTGAGACCATGACTCCCGAGAATATCTTAGCCCCCGGCGTGGTGGTGGCAGTTGTGGAGTCTAACTTCGTCCCTCAACTACAGGATGCTCAGCAGGACGCTCCTTCGGGGGTGCCGGAGGGCAGATGGTTTGTGCCTGAGACCCTACGCCCTAGAGTCATGGATGAGTCTCACTCGTCGGTTCTCGCCGGGCATCCAGGGTTCCAGGGGACCCTGGAGCTTTGTTCCAGACACTTCTGGTGGCCAGGCATGTCTCAGGAGATCCGCAACTTTGTGAGGGGTTGCTCGGTCTGTGCTCGCAATAAGAGTCGGCGGCGTCCTCCGGAGGGTCCTCTGAGACCGCTACCGGTTCCTTCCACCCCATGGTCGCACCTATCAGTAGATTTCATCACTGACCTTCCAGAATCCCAGAAGTGCACCACTATCTTAGTGGTGGTCGACCGGTTCTCCAAGATGGCACATTTTGTGGCGTTAAAAAAGCTACCCTCGGCAAAAGAATTCGCCACGATTTTTGTAAAGGAAATAATTCGCCTACATGGGGTTCCCCAAAATATTGTATCTGATCGCGGGGTTCAGTTTGTGTCGCAGTTTTGGCGTGCCTTCTGCAGAAACCTGGGAACGTCGCTTTCCTTCTCTTCAGCGTTCCACCCGCAGACTAATGGTCAGACTGAGCGGAAGAACCAAGATTTAGTGCAATATTTACGGTTGTTTGCTAGCGAAAAGGCTCATCAGTGGGCAGAGTTCCTGCCCTTGGCAGAGTTTGCACTAAACAACCGCCTTTGTTCTTCCACTGGGGTGTCTCCATTTTTTTGTGTATACGGTCAGCATCCTCGATTTTCTACAGCAGTCCCTACCCCGTCGGTCTGTCCTGCAGCGGATGTCGCCACAGATACGCTTCAGGGGGTATGGAAAGAGGTACAGAGGAACTTGGAGGCAGCGGGGGCCCGTATGCAGTTGCGTAGTGGGAAGAGTCTGTCTGTGTCTGAACCTTACAGGGTGGGACAGAAGGTATACCTGTCTTCTAAAAATCTCAAATTGCGGGTTCCGTCCTTGAAGCTGGCGCCACGTTACGTAGGGCCGTTTGCCATCACACGTGTGGTGAACCCTCTCGCCTACGAGCTGGGGCTGCCACCCACATGGAGGGTTCACAGGGTATTCCATAAGTCGCTATTGAAACCTTTTGTCCCTTCGGTGATGCCCACCTCCGGTCCCCCTCCGCCCACCCTGGTCCGGGATGAAGTTGAATACGAGGTCCAGGAGATACTGGATTCTCGTCGGTGTCGAGGAACCCTACAATATTTGGTGGTCTGGAAGGGGTTTCGACCAGAAGATCACTCCTGGGTGGCCGCACGTGATGTTCACGCTCCCGTGTTGGTACGGCGGTTCCACCGTCGTTTTCCGTATAAGCCTGGTCGAGTTTCCGGGGGCCCGGAGGTCCCCCGTCAGAGGGGGGGTAATGTTACCATGCAGGGCGGCGCTGGTTCCCACGGCCGGCGCGCGGCGCTCCGATGTCGGCTCCGGCGTCCCAGAGCTCTGCTGTCGGGGCTCTCCCGGCGGCGTGGAGCAGCCAGCGTGCAGCGGCGTGGAGCAGCCAGCGTGCAGCGGCGTGGGCATGTCCGCCCGTAGGGTGCCGCCCGCTCTCCTCCACCTTCCTTATGCAACAGTGGGAGAGTCGGCTCCTCCCACTCTCCGCCCCTGGGCGGAGGCTTTTAGTTAAAAGGCTGGCAGTGACCTGAGCTCACTGCCAGTTATTGGTTCTGCTAGCCTCTAGTCAGGTCTGTTCCAGTCTGTGCTAGTTGCTCGTCAGTAGCCTGTCTGTTTACCTGTGAGCTCCATCTCCAGACTTACTCTGCTTGTAAGTTTTGTTGGTTTGTTCCACCTGCCTCTTCTGTCGGCACTCTGTCCCCTGTTAGTAGTTCCATCTAGGTAGTCGCCAGGTCCCTAGCCAGCGCAGGGACCGCCGCCCAGTTGTCCGCCTGGGGTTAGCCAGGACCGAGGCAAGTAGGCAGGGACAGTGGGGTGCGGGAAGATCAGGGCACCCCACCTGGCGCTCTGGGGGGCAGAGTGCCGTAACACTGGGTATATCAGCTAGTATATCGATATATACATAAAGACGAAAGCCCTCACTCACTCACTCGTTCACTGAATCGCCACTAATTCTCCAACTTCCCGATGTCGTAGAAACATGAAATTTGGTAAGAGTATAGATTATGTCCAAAATAGGAAAAGTAAAGAGGTCCCAACTCGATTATTTAATTCTAGCGCAAAAGAAATAGCGTCCAAATTTTACGTACATAATCTAAATCTCTCACTTCCCAATGTCATAGAAACTTAAAATTTGGCACGAACATCGATTGTGTCATAAAGAGGAAAAGCTAATGGGTCCCAACTCGATTATTCAATTCTAAGCGCAATAGAATTAGCGTCCAAATTTTACGTACGGAATGTAATTCTCTCAATTTCCCGTCACAGAAACGTGAAATTTGGCACGAGCATTGATAATGTCATAAATAGGAAAAGCTAATGGGTCCCAACTCGATTATTCAATTCTAAGCGCAAAAGAATTAGCGTCCAAATTTTACGTACGGAATGTAATTCTCTCACTTTCCCGTGTCACAGAAACGTGAAATTTGGCACAAGCATTGATTATGTCATAAATAGGAAAAGCTAATGAGTCCCAACTCGATTATTCAATTCTAGCGCAAAAGAATTAGCGTCGCAATTTTACGTACGGAATCTAAATCTCTCACTTCCCAATGTCATAGAAACTTAAAGTTTCGCACGGGCATTGAATATGTCATAAATAGGAAAAGTTAATAGGTCCCAACCCGATTATTCAATTCTATGCGCAAAAGAATTAGCGTCCAAATTTTACGTACGGAATCTAATTCTCTCACTTCCCGGTGTCATAAAAACTCGAAATTTGGCAGGAGCATTGATTATGTCATAAATAGGAAAAGCTAATGGGTCCCAACTAGATTATTCGATTCTTTGCGCAAAAGAATTAGCGTCCAAGCTTTACGTACGGAATGTAATTTTCTCACTTTCCGGTGTCATAGAAATGTGAAATTTGGCACGAGCATTGATTATGTCATAAATAGGAAAAACTTATGGGTCCCAACTCGAATATTCAATTCTATGCGCAAAAGAATTAGCGTCCAAATTTTACGTACGGAATCAAATTCTCTCACTTCTCGGTGTCATAAAAACTCGAAATTTGGCAGGAGCATTGATTATATCATAAATAGGAAAAGCTGATAGGTCCCAACTCGATTAATCAATTCGAAGCGCAAAAGAATTAGCGTCCAAATTTTACGTACGGAATGTAATTTTCTCACTTTCCGGTGTCATAGAAACGTGAAATTTGGCACGAGCATTGATTATGTCATAAATAGGAAAAGCTAATAGGTCCCAACTCGATTATTCAATTCTATGCGCAAAAGAATTGGCGTCCAAATTTTACGTACGGAATGTAATTTTCTCACTTTCCGGTGTCATAGAAACGTGAAATTTGGCACGAGCATTGATTAGGTCATAAATAGGAAAAGCTGATAGGTCCCAACTCGATTAATCAATTCGAAGCGCAAAAGAATTAGCGTCCAAATTTTACGTACGGAATGTAATTTTCTCACTTTCCGGTGTCATAGAAACATGAAATTTGGCACGAGCATTGATTATGTCATAAATAGGAAAAGCTGATGGGTCCCAACTCGACTATTCAATTCTAAGCGCAAAAGAATTAGCGTCCAAATTTTACGTACGGAATGTAATTCTCTCACTTTCCCGTGTCACAGAAACGTGAAATTTGGCATGAGCATTGATAATGTCATAAATAGGAAAAGCTAATGGGTCCCAACTCGATTATTCAATTCTTTGCGCAAAAAAATTAGCGTCCAAACTTTACGTACGGAATGAAATTTTCTCACTTTCCGGTGTCATAGAAACGTGAAATTTGGCACGAGCATTGATTATGTCATAAATAGGAAAAGCTGATCGGTCCCAACTCGATTAATCAATTCTGTGCGCAAAAGAATTAGCGTCCAAATTTTACGTACGGAGTGTAATTTTCTCACTTTCCAGTGTTATGGAAACGTGAAATTTGGCACGAGCATTGATTATGTCATAAATAGGAAAAGCTAATGGGTCCCAACTCGATTATTCATTTGTATGCGCAAAATAATTAGCGTCCAAATTTTACGTACGGAATGTCATTTTCTCACTTTCCGGTGTCATAGAAATGTGATATTTGGCACGAGCATTGATCATGTCATAAATAGAAAAAGCTATCCAACTCGATTATTCAATTCTAAGCGCAAAAGAATTAGCGTCCAAATTTTACGAAAGGAATGTATTTTTCTACCTTTCCAGGGTCATAGAAACGTGAAATTTGGCACGAGCATTGATTATGTCATAAATAGGAAAAGCTAGTAGGTCCCAACTCGATTATTCAATTCTATGCGCAAAAGAATTAGCGTCCAAATTTTACGTACGGAGTGTAATTTTCTCACTTTCCGGTGTCATAGAAACGTGAAATTTGGCACGAGCATTGATTATGTCAAAAAGAGGAAAAGCTAGTAGGTCCCAACTCGATTATTCAATTCTATGCGCAAAAGAATTAGCGTCCAAATTTTACGTACGGAATGTATTTTTCTCACTTTCCGGTGTCGTAGAAACATGAAATTTGGCAAAAGCACTGAGTTAGTCATAAATAGGAAAACCTAATTGGTCCCAACTCGATTATTCAATTCTATGTGCAAAAGAATTAGCGTCCAAATTTTACGTACGGAGTGTAATTTTCTCACTTTCCGGTGTCATAGAAACGTGAAATTTGGCACGAGCATTGATTATGTCAAAAAGAGGAAAAGCTAGTAGGTCCCAACTCGATTATTCAATTCTATGCGCAAAAAAATTAGCGTCCAAATTTTACGTACGGGATCTAATTCTCTCACTTCCCGATGTCGTAGAAACATGAAATTTGGCATGAGCATTGATAATCTCACAAATAGGAAAAGTTAATGGGTCCCAACTCGATTATTCAATTCTAAGCGCAAAAGAATTAGCGTCCAAATTTTATGTACAGAACCTAATTCTCTCACTTCCAGGTGTCATAGAAACTTGAAATTTGGCACGGGCATTGATTGTGTCATAAATAGGAAAAGTTAATGGGTCCAAACTCGATTATTAAATTCTAAGCGCAAAAGAATTAGCGTCAAAATTTTACGCACATAATCTAAATCTCTCACTTCCCAATGTCATAGAAACTTGAAATTTGCCATAAGCATTGAATATGTCATAAATAAGAAAGGTTTTTTTTGTTTTTTTATTTTAAAAGTGTTTTTATTAGTTTTCACTGCTCAGTTGTACAATCAATATAAAAAACATTATCAAAAACCTTTAAACAGCATCTATTGCTTTCTTGCTCATTAAACTTCTAGCTTGTACTTCATAAAATGTGAGTTTTTATCCCGCCCACCCCTGCTAATTACGCTTATAGTTGCTTTTGATAAACTTTTATGATCATCTTATTCTAAAACTTTGTAACATTATAGAAGGGAAAAGGGATAGGAGGGGTCTAAGGTGGATTAGAGATGGGGGGGAAGATGTTTGAGACATAGGTTAGGGGTTGGCCCCCAGCGTATCCTCGGCATCCCCCTAACCCCCTCAAGGGGAGGGTAGCAAAGGCACGGAGGGCAGCAGCCGTGGACCACGCCTAGTTGCATGCGCGTGTTGCGCACGGGTCTGTGAAACGCTAAAAAAGATGGGAGTAGAATTGGGGAGAGGGGGGGGGGTTTGGCTCCGGGGCTGTTTGCACCCTTTCAGGCATCTGGTTCTAACTAGGTAGTATTCCACTTACCAACCATTGGTCAAATCTTGGGGAGCTACAAAATGTTAGCCAGGGTTCCCATGTGGTGTGGTATACTGAATATTTAGCATCGTCTCGTGCTCTCAGTTCTTCCATGTGGCCTATTTCATCTAGGACGGTCACCCACTGCACTTTGGTAGGGGGGTCCTGGGATCTCCACAGTCTGGGTATCACCGTGCGCATCGCTAGGAGATAGAACCTGAGAGAGCTTTTCCTATTGCTTTTTGGTGACCCCGGGAGGATCGATAAGAGGGCCATCTCAGGGGTCCACACATGGGATCCCTTGTTCAGCCCATTGTACAGTGCTTCTATTTCCCTCCAAAGTATCCTAACCTGGGGGCATGACCACCATATGTGTGAGAGTGTGCCAGCCTCTCGTAGACACTGCCAACACAGGTCAGACACCCCCCCCCCCCGTACTTAGCCATCCGCACTGGTGTTCGGTACCACCTTGTTAGTAGCTTATAGTTAAGTTCCTGGTGGCATTTTGAGACCGTCATTTTGTGAGTCAGGTATATGGCTTTATCCCAATCCTCCTCCGATATTTCTCTCCCTAGCTCTCTCTCCCAGGCTCTCCTGTATCCCCCTCCGGGGTCCAGTCCCTCCCCGGCTGCCAAGAATCCATAGATCACGGAGATCTCTCCTTTGGACCTCTGAGGTTGCTCACATAGCCTTTCAAATTGTGTGTTTGGTGCCGTCAGGTCTGATATTGGTCCTAAGGATCGTATATAATGGCCTATCTGGTAGTACTGGAAGCACGCACCTGTCTTCTGGTTCCCCTCCCCCAGGAGGTCTCCCAGCGGTCTCAGGCCCTCTCTATCCATCACGTCTCTGACCCTAGGAAGCTCCACACCTAGATCTTCCAGAAGGGGTAACCCCAAATCTCCCTGAGGGAAGTCTGGGTTCCCTCTCAGTGGTGTCCATGGCCCTGGTACTTTTACCAGCTCGTGTCGTGTCCTAAAACCGTCCCATATTTTCATCAGGGAGTTTATGAAGGGGGAGACTCTGATGCCTCTTCTGCCTAACCCGCTTCGCAACCACACGAGGCCCCTAGTTCGCCCTGCCGTTGTCTCCCTTTCCAGCTCAACCCAGCGTTTAGTGGTCCCCCTGTGCACTAGGTCCAAGACTGTCTTGCATATGGCTGCTCTATAGTAGAGGAGTAGGTTTGGCAGTCCAGTTCCTCCTCTCTCCTTCCGCTGGGTTAGTAGCTTATAGCTCAGGCGCTGTTTGTTCCCCCCCCCCCCCCCCCCACACACACACACAAATCGTGTCACTGCTTTTTGTAGCTTAATGAAAAAGTTCCGCGGCACTCGTATGGGCAAGGTTTGATATAGGTATAGTAATTTGGGCAGAGAGTTCATTTTAACAGAGTTCATCCTGCCAAACCACGAGAGGGTTGTCGGTTTCCATCTCTCCAGATCTTTTGTTATGGTGGAGAGCATGCGTTCGTAGTTTAAGCTGTACGTTTTCCCGGTGTCTGCAGGGAGAACTACTCCTAAATATTTGATGTTATCTTCCTTCCAGCTCATGGGGGTCAGTTGTTTAAGTTGCGCCATTTCTGATGCCGGGAGTGTAATGTTTAAAAGGTCTGATTTGCTCAGGTTAATCTTGAAGTTACTAACATAACTGTATCTTTTAAATTCTTGTAAGATTGCAGGTAAGGCTTGTCTGGGGTTAGTGATATATATTAGTAGGTCGTCCACAAACAGGGCAGTCTTGTGCTCCTGTCTAGCTTTTGTATATCCTTTTATCTCCTTATTTTCCCTCAGCGCGTTAGCTAACGACTCCATTACCAGGATGTATAGCGTCGGTGACAGCGGACAGCCCTGTCGCGTTCCATTTTTATGGTTATTGGTGCGGAGAGCTTCCCATTGACCCGTATCTGTGCTGTGGGGTTATTATAGAGTGCCATTATCCAGCCAATCGTCCTATTGCCTAAACCTATTTTTTTAAGTGTAGCCTCGAGGAACCTCCAATTTACGCGGTCAAAGGCTTTTTCGGCGTCAGCCGACAGCAGACATAGTGGGCTTTTTTCCTCTCACGCTCTCTCTATCAGGGATATGGTCCATATTGTATTGTCTCTGGCTTCGCGTCCTGCCACAAACCCCTTTTGATCTCTGTGTATGAGCCCAGGGACAAGGGGTCGGAGGCGGGAGGCTAGTATTTTCGCAAATATTTTGGTATCGACGTTTAACAGGGATATTGGCCTATAGTTGCTACATGACATGGGGTCCCTGCTCGGTTTGGGGATTACTGTGATAATTGCTTGCAGGGCTTGGGGTGGGAATGAGCAGTTTCCAGATATCGCATTAAATGCTCTACTGAGCATTGGGGTCAATAGATCTCCACACATCTTATAGAACCGGGGCGTGAAGCCGTCTGGTCCCGGGCTTTTACCGATCTTTAAGCTTTTAATTTTATCCATTATCTCCTGGTCCAGTATATCGTCCTCCAACTGTTACGCGTTTTCCGTTGGGATTTATGTCGGGGCATATTTTTGTAAGTATTGATCTATCGCCGTTGTTTCCCCTACCCCCTCTATGTTATATAGCTCCCCATAGAATTCCCTAAAGCATTCCAGTATGTCTTTTGTGGCATGTACTTTGCTTTTGTCTGCTTTGTTAAGTGCAAAGATGTACGACTGGTTCTCCCGGGGGTTTAACGCTTTCGCCAGCCAGGAGCTGCATTTGTTTCCGAATTCGTAATACCCCTTTTTTATTCTCTCTTATGTGCAGGTATTTTTGGTCCATGATCCCAAGTATTTGTTGGCGCAGAGCCGAGATCTCCTCCTTTAGGGTCGGGGAGGCACTGGCCTTGTTGGCCAACTCCGTTTTTTCTAGTCTAGTTATCAGGTCAGCTAACTTCGCTACTCTGTCCCTTTTTAATCTTGATCCGTGGGAGATAAAGACTCCTCTTAAGACACATTTAAGGGCCTCCCACTGGATAGTCGGTGAAGTAGTGTCTGTTCTGTGGGTCTCCACAAATATTCCTATTGTCCGCCTTATCTCCTCTAAACAGCAAGCGTCACCTAGGAGATTGTCGTTAAGTCTCCAACTGTTTAGGCCTCTTGTTGTCTCCCCCACGAATAGGGCCCCATAGACAGGTGTGTGGTCTGACCATATGAAATTACCTATTGAGCATCTGTGGCTCCAATCTAGAAGGCTATGTGAGACAAATATGTAGTCCAGACGCCCATAATTGTTATGGGCCATGGAGTGGTGGCTATAGTCCTTGATCTCTGGATGAAGTGTCCTCCAGAGATCAACGAGCTTCAGTTCAGATAGCTTTCTCCGCAATCTATGTAGGGCCATGTGGGATAGACTGGACTAACCCGTCGAGGCGTCAAGAGTAGGGTCCAGGGCCACGTTGAGGTCCCCGCCTAGTACGATGTACGAACCTTCTGCGAACTGTGTCAGTTCCCGCAGTATCCGACAGACGTAGGCGACCTGACCTGCGTTGGGGAGATAAATGTTAGCGATTGTAATTATACGATTTCCCAGGTCCATTTTAAGAAAGAGGTATCTACCCTCCGTGTCCACCATGGAGGCCAAGACTCTGTGTGGGAAGTTCTTGTGTATTGCTATGGAAGTGCCGCAAACTTTCTTGTCCAGGTGTGTGCTATGGTACCACTTTGTGTAATATCTGTTGCTACCTTTAGGGATGTGGTCTTTCTTATAGTGTGTCTCCTGAAACAGCTATTGCAATCCTTTTTTTGTGTAGGTGTGCTAGTATTTGGCCCCTTTTGACCGGTATGTTCAGACCTCTGGCGTTGTAAGTGCAGAATGAAATGTTAGTCATGATCGTTTATTGGCATGTGTAGCGGCTTCTTAGGGTACCACAGCTCCCGGAGCCAAGATTGGGGTGGAAGAGATAGGTTTAAGGGCACTTGGGAGGGGGACGGGTGGGGGGGGAGAGGGGTAGGGTGACAGAGAGTAATCCATCTGTCGACTAGGGAATATATTCCTAGTTCAACTAGAGGGTAACCAACCTGCGGTCAGTTGTAGACGACACTATTGTGTCGTCCCCCCGAGTAGGAGGAGTTGTCAGATACCCGAGCAACTCAGGGCCCCCTCCGCCCCAACCGGCATAACATTCGTTCAGGCAGCTGATTATATTACCAGGTACATTGATAACATTTGTAACATTTATAACATTAGGGTCTTGTGTGCTTGGCGATCAGTCAGCTCAGGAAACTTCGGTCACCTGGTCAAGTGCCAGGTGAATTTAGAGCTTTAGTCGCTACTGTTCAGGAACGTTAAAGAACTTAAAGCAGGACCATGTAGGGTCTAACCGCTTGTGATAAAACATCTTATCTATGAAGGACTCCTTCGGACGCTTCAGTCTGTACGGGTGGTCTTAGTCAGGCCGTCTGGGTGGGGTACAATCAGCGAGGCGGTCTATTGGCGCGTCCGCGCGCTTTTGGCCCCGGTGAGCCTGCCTCGTGCCAGTTTTCTCTGGGATCGGGGATAGGTAGGGATGGGAGGTGTGGCCAGTCTGGCAGTGTCACCTTTGGTAGTTCCAGAATGTCCAGAAATCTAGAGAGATCGGCAGGGGATCTAAAAGTCCCTGTCCTGCCATTTTTCGTGGCCGTAAGTTGAAAGGGGTACCCCCAGCGATACAAGATTTTGTTGGATTTCAGGACTTCCAGTAATGGTCTTACTGCTCAGCACAGCTGTAAGGTGCGCCTCGCCAGGTCTGAGAATATTGCGATGGGAGTGCCGTTATGGGTTAGAGTGTCCCGTTCTCCAGCACTTTTCAGAATTGCTTCTTTCTCTTTGAAATAGTGTATACGTCAAACGACGTCTCTTGGCCTTCTAGGATCTTCTGGTCTGGGCCCCAAGGTTCTATGCATGCGGTCTATTAAGACTGGCTGGTCCGCGGTGCGGTTCAATAGCGAGCTGAAGAAATTACGCGCCCACTCCTCCAGTTGTGAGGGCTCCACTTCCTCTGATAGTCCCCTTAGTCGTAAGTTATTGCGCCTGTGGCGATTTTCGAGGTTGTCGATGTGTGCTAGGATGTCTGTTATTTGCTGGGCTTGCGCATTTATTACTTGGCTATGATCGCCGAGCATAGTGAGGACTGTTTCTTGAGTCTCTTCCACCGCGTCTAGGCAATGCCCTACATGCTTAAGCTCTTGTTGTAGAAGGGACAATGCTTCTTTGTGTGAGGCTTCCAGCCTCTGAAAGTCCTTTTGTGTCGGGAGGGACCTTAAGTGCTCCTTCCAATCCCACTCATCATCTATAGAATAGCTGTCTGAGGAAGCTGCATTGGTTCGTGGGTTTCTGCTCGGCACGGGGGTGGCTCTGCGCGTTCTTTGTGGTAAGCCACTGCCTCTGTCCGGGCTGGTCGGGACGTCTCCTACGTGGTGCGTTTGGAGTGGTGTCCGGTTTCCTCCAGGGACCCCCCCCCCCCTCGGACCATGAGTGGGGAGAGCCCCTGGTGTACTCGGGACTCCCACTGCCTGCGGAGCGTGTAGCATGTCCCTCTGCATTTTGTGGGGACGTGGGCTCCTTTCTGGACTGATCTGCTGTCCTTTGCTGGACTTCTTTTGGTTGGGGGGGTGGCACATTTGCTCCCTCTGTCACCTTTATTTGGGGGTTGGGGCCTCCACTGATCCGACCACTGCTGTATTCCCTTTTGGGTTTATGTTGTGTTTATCTGTCCCTGGTGGTGCTAGTGGTGTCGGCATCCCCGACTCCTCTGTGCCCCTCACCCCTCCGCTGGATTCACTCCTCCGCTTCTGCTGCAGGTGCACATAATCCGGCGCCATTTTGGTTGCGGCTGCCGGGGACCCGCGGCCGCCGCTCTCGCCACCGCCGGGCTTTCTCCTTGGAGATGCGCTGCGCCCTGCCGTCGCTGGTGGCGCCGGCACTCTCATCACCTTAGCGCCGCTCTTTTCTCCGCTGGCCCCGCTTGTCTCTCCCCTCTGCAGGCTCACGTGATCCAGCGCCATCTTGGAGGTGGCCGGCGCGGGCCCCTGATCGTCTCACTCCGGCATCAGCTAGGCTCCGCCCCCATAAATAAGAAAGGTTAATGGGTCCCAACTCGATTATTCAATTCTAAGTGCAAAAGAATTAGCGTCCAAATTTTACGTATGGAATCTAATTCTCTCACTTGCTGATGTCATTTTATATAAAGGAAACGTCGCATGGTTACCTCCCGTGGTGTTTCCTGGGTAACACAGAGAACTATGCAAAATGGTGAACATATGTTTTTCCTCGGTATCTCTAAAGTAACCACGACTTCATAAGATTTTCCGTGTGAACACCAGATAAACAACAGTACCAAATTAACTCGGGCAAGGCCGGGTATATCAGCTAGTATATCTATATATACATAAAGACGAAAGCCCTCACTCACTCACTCGCTCGCTCACTGAATCGCCACTAATTCTCCAACTTCCCGATGTCGTAGAAACATGAAATTTGGTAAGAGTACAGATTATGTCCAAAATAGGAAAAGTAAAGAGGTCCCAACTCGATTATTTAATTCTAGCGCAAAAGAAATAGCGTCCAAATTTTACGTACATAATCTAAATCTCTCACTTCCCAATGTCATAGAAACTTAAAATTTGGCACGAACATCGATTGTGTCATAAAGAGGAAAAGCTAATGGGTCCCAACTCGATTATTCAATTCTAAGCGCAATAGAATTAGCGTCCAAATTTTATGTACGGAATGTAATTCTCTCAATTTCCCGTCACAGAAACGTGAAATTTGGCACGAGCATTGATAATGTCATAAATAGGAAAAGCTAATGGGTCCCAACTCGATTATTCAATTCTAAGCGCAAAAGAATTAGCGTCCAAATTTTACGTACGGAATGTAATTCTCTCACTTTCCCGTGTCACAGAAACATGAAATTTGGCACAAGCATTGATTATGTCATAAATAGGAAAAGCTAATGAGTCCCAACTCGATTATTTAATTCTAGCGCAAAAGAATTAGCGTCGCAATTTTACGTACGGAATCTAAATCTCTCACTTCCCAATGTCATAGAAACTTAAAGTTTCGCACGGGCATTGAATATGTCATAAATAGGAAAAGTTAATAGGTCCCAACCCGATTATTCAATTCTATGCGCAAAAGAATTAGCGTCCAAATTTTACGTACGGAATCTAATTCTCTCACTTCCCGGTGTCATAAATCTCGAAATTTGGCAGGAGCATTGATTATGTCATAAATAGGAAAAGCTAATGGGTCCCAACTCGATTATTCAATTCTTTGCGCAAAAGAATTAGCGTCCAGGCTTTACTTACGGAATGTAATTTTCTCACTTTCCGGTGCCATAGAAATGTGAAATTTGGCACGAGCATTGATTATGTCATAAATAGGAAAAACTTATGGGTCCCAACTCGAATGTTCAATTCTATGCGCAAAAGAATTAGCGTCCAAATTTTACGTACGGAATCTAATTCTCTCACTTCTCGGTGTCATAAAAACTCGAAATTTGGCAGGAGCATTGATTATATCATAAATAGAAAAGCTAATGGGTCCCAACTTGATTATTCAATTCTTTGCGCAAAAAAATTAGCGTCCAAACTTTACGTACGGAATGTAATTTTCTCACTTTCCGGTGTCATAGAAACGTGAAATTTGGCACGAGCATTGATTATGTCATAAATAGGAAAAGCTGATAGGTCCCAACTCGATTAATCAATTCGAAGCGCAAAAGAATTAGCGTCCAGATTTTATGTACAGAATTTAATTCTCCAACTTCCCGATGTCGTAGAAACATGAAACTTGGTAAAAGCACTGAGTATGTCATAAATAGGAAAACCTAATTGGTCCCAACTCGATTATTCAATTCTAGCGCAAAAAAATTAGCGTCCAAATTTTACGTACGGGATCTAATTTCCTCACTTCCCGATGTCATAGAAACATGAAATTTGGCATGAGCATTGATAATGTCATATATAGGAAAAGTTAATGGGTCCCAACTCGATTATTCAATTCTAAGCTCAAAAGAATTAGCGTCCAAATTTTATGTACAGAACCTAATTCTCTCACTTCCAGGTGTCATAGAAACTTGAAATGTGGCACGGGCATTGATTGTGTCATAAATAGGAAAAGGTAATGGGTCCAAACTCGATTGTTCAATTCTAAGCGCAAAAGAATTAGCGCCAAAATTTTACGTACATAATCTAAATCTCTCACTTCCCAATGTCATAGAAACATGAAATTTGCCATAAGCATTGAATATGTCATAAATAAGAAAGGTTAATGGCTCCCAACTCGATTATTCAATTCTAAGTGCAAAAGAATTAGCGTCCAAATTTTACGTATGGAATCTAATTCTCTCACTTGCTGATGTCTCTTTATATAAAGGAAACGTCGCATGGTTACCTCCCGTGGTGTTTCCTGGGTAACGCAGAGAATTATGCAAAATGGTGAACATATGTTTTTCCCCGGTATCTCTAAAGTAACCACGACTTCATAAGATTTTCCGTGAGAACACCAGATAAACACCCGTACCAAATTAACTCGGGCGAAGCCGGGTATATCAGCTAGTATATCTATATATATAAAGACAAAAGCCCTCACTCACTCGCTCACTGACTCGCCACTAATTCTCCAACTTCCCGATGTCGTAGAAACATGAAATTTGATAAGAGCATAGATTATGTCCAAAATAGGAAAAGTAAAGAGGTCCCAACTCGATTATTTAATTCTAGCGCAAAAGAAATAGCGTCCAAATTTCACGTACATAATCTAAATCTCTCACTTCCCAATGTCATAGAAACTTAAAATTTGGCACGAACATCAATTATTTCATAAATAGGAAAACTGAATGGGTCCCAACTCGATTATTCAATTCTAGCGCAAAAGAACTAGCGTCCAAATTTTACGTACGGAATGTAGTTCTCTCACTTCTTGGTGTAATAGAAAATTGAAATTTGGCACGAGCATTGATTGTGTCATAAATAGGAAAAGCTGATCGGTCCCAACTCGATTATTCAATTCTAAGCGCAATAGGATTAGCGTCCAAATTTTACGTACGGAATGTATTTTTCTCACTTTCCGGTGTCATAGAAACGTAAAATTTGGCACGAGCATTGATTATGTCGTAAATAGGAGAAGCTGATCGGTCCTAACTCGATTAATCAGTTCTATGCGCAAAAGAATTAGCGTCCAAATTTTACGTACGGAGTGTAATTTTCTCACTTTCCAGTGTTATGGAAACGTGAAATTTGGCACGAGCATTGATTATGTCATAAATAGGAAAAGCTAATGGGTCCCAACTCGATTATTCATTTCTATGCGCAAAATAATTAGCGTCCAAATTTTACGTACGGAATGTCATTTTCTCACTTTCCGGTGTCATAGAAATGTGATATTTGGCACGAGCATTGATCATGTCATAAATAGGAAAATCTATCCAACTCGATTATTCAATTCTAAGCGCAAAAGAATTAGCGTCCAAATTTTACGAACGGAATGTATTTTTCTAGCTTTCCAGGGTCATAGAAACGTGAAATTTCGCATGAGCATTGATTATGTCATAAATAGGAAAAGCTAATAGGTCCTAACTCGATTATTCAATTCTATGCGCAAAAGAATTATCGTCCAAATTTTACGTACGGAGTGTAATTTTCTCACTTTCCAGTGTCATGGAAATGTGAAATTTGGCACGAGCATTGATTATGTCATAAATAGGAAAAGCTAATGATTCCCAACTCGACTATTGAATTCTAAGCACAAAAGAATTAGCGTCCAAATTTTATGTACAGAATTTAATTCTCCAACTTCCTGATGTCGTAGAAACATGAAATTTGGCAAAAGCACTGAGTTAGTCATAAATAGGAAAACCTAATTGGTCCCAACTCGATTATTCAATTCTGGCACAAAAAATTAGCGTCCAAATTTTACGTACGGGATCTAATTCTCTCACTTCCCGATGACGTAGAAACATGATATTTGGCATGAGCATTGGTAATGTCATAAATAGGAAAAGTTAATGAGTCCCAACTCGATTATTCAATTCTAAGCGCAAAAGAATTAGCGTCCAAATTTTATGTACAGAACCTAATTCTCTCACTTCCAGGTGTCATAGAAACTTGAAATTTGGCACGGGCATTGATTGTGTCATAAATAGGAAAAGCTTATGGTCCAAACTCGATTGTTCAATTCTAAGCGCAAAAGAATTAGCGTTAAAATTTTACGTACATAATCTAAATCTCTCACTTCCCAATGTCATAGAAACTTTAAATTTGCCATAAGCATTGAATATGTCATAAATAAGAAAGGTTAATGGGTCCCAACTCGATTATTCAATTCTAAGTGCAAAAGAATTAGCGTCCAAATTTTACGTATGGAATCTAATTCTCTCACTTGCTGATGTCATTTTATATAAAGGAAATGTTGCATGGTTACCTCCTGTGATGTTTCCTGGGTTACGCAGAGAACTAAGCAAAATGGTGAACATATGTTTTTCCTCGGTATCTCTAAAGTAACCACGACTTCATAAGATTTTCTGTGTGAACACCACATAAACAACAGTACCAAATTAACTCGGGCAAAGCCGGGTATATCAGCTAGTATATCTATATATATAAAAACGAAAGCCCTCACTCACTCACTCGCTCACTGACTCGCCTCTAATTCTCCAACTTCCCGATGTCGTAGAAACATGAAATTTGGTAAGAGCATAGATTATGTCCAAAATAGGAAAAGTAAAGAGGTCCCAACTCGATTATTTAATTCTAGCGCAAAAGAAATAGCGTCCAAATTTCACATACATAATCTAAATCTTTCACTTCCCAATGTCATAGAAACTTAAAATTTGGCACGAACATCAATTATTTCATAAATAGGAAAACTTAATGGGTCCCAACTCGATTATTCAATTCTAGCGCAAAAGAACTAGCGTCCAAATTTTACATAGGGAATGTAATTCTCTCACTTCTTGGTGTAATAGAAAATTGAAATTTGGCACGAGCATTGATTGTGTCATAAATAGGGAAAGCTAATGGGTCCCAACTCGATTATTCAATTCTAAGCGCAATAGAATTAGCGTCCAAATTTTACGTACGAAATGTAATTTTCTCACTTTCCGGTGTTATGGAAACGTGAAATTTGGCACGAGCATTGATTATGTCATAAATAGGAAAAGCTAATAGGTCCCAACTCGATTATTCATTTCTATGCGCAAAAGAATTAGCGTCCAAATTTTACGTACGGAATGTAATTTTCTCACTTTCCGGTGTCATAGAAATGTGACCATTGATTATGTCATAAATAGGAAAAGCTATCCAACTCGATTAATCAATTCTATGCGCAAAAGAATTAGCGTCCCAATTTTACGAACGGAATTTATTTTTCTCACTTTACAGAGTCATAGAAACGTGAAATTTGGCACGAGCATTGAATATGTCATAAATAGGAAAAGCTAAGGGGTCCCAACTCGATTATTCAATTCTATGCGCAAAAGAATTCGCATCCAAATTTTACGTACGGAGTGTAATTTTCTCACGTTCCGGTGTCATAGAAACGTGAAATTTGGCACGACCATTGATTATGTCATAAATAGGAAAATCTAATGGGTCCCAACTCGATTATTCAATTTTAGCGCAAAAGAATTAGCGTCCAAATTTTATGTACAGAATGTAATTTTCTCACTTTCCGGTGGCATAGAAACGTGAAATTTGGCACGAGCATTGATTATGTCATAAATAGGAAAACTTAATGGGTGCCAACTCAATTATTCAATTCTAGCGCAAAAGAACTAGCGTCCAAATTTTACGTACGGAATGTAATTCTCTCACTTCTTGGTGTAATAGAAAATTGAAATATGGCACGAGCATTGATTGTGTCATAAATAGGAAAAGCTAATGGGTCCCAACTCGATTATTCAATTCTAAGCGCAAAAGAATTAGCGTCCAAATTTTACATACGGAATGTAATTTTCTCACTTTCCGGTGTTAGGGAAACGTGAAATTTGGCACGAGCATTGATTATGTCATAAATAGGAAAGGTTAATGGGCCCCAACTCGATTATTCAATTCTAAGTGCAAAAGAATTAGCGTCCAAATTTTATGTACGGAATCTATTTTTCTCACTTTCTGGTGTCATAGAAACGTGAAATTTGGCACGAGCATTCATTATGTCATAAATAGGAAAAGCTAATGGGTGCCAACTCGATTATTCAATTCTATGCGCAAAAAAATTAGCGTCCAAATTTTACGTACAGGATCTAATTCTCTCACTTCCCGATGTCGTAGAAACATGAAATTTGGCATGAACATTGATAATGTCATAAATAGGAAAAGTTAATGGGTCCCAACTCGATTATTCAATTCTAAGCTCAAAAGAATTAGTGTCTAAATTTTATGTACAGAACCTAATTCTCTCACTTCTAGGTCTCATAGAAACTTGAAATTTGGCACGGGCATTGATTGTGTCATAAATAGGAAATGTTAATGGGTCCTAACTCGATTGTGCAATTCTAAGCGCAAAAGAATTAGCGTCAAAATTTTACGTACATAATCTAAATCTCTCACTTCCCAATGTCATAGAAACATGAAATTTGCCATAACCATTGAATATGTCATAAATAGTAAAGGTTAATGGGTCCCACCTCGATTATTCAATTCTAAGTGCAAAAGAATTAGCGTCCAAATTTTACATATGGAATCTAATTCTCTCACTTGCTGATGTCATTTTATATAAAGGAAACGTCGCATGGTTACCTCCCATGGTGTTTCCTGGGTAACGCAGAGAACTATGCAAAATCGTGAACATATGTTTTTCCTCGGTATCTCTAAAGTAACCACGACTTCATAAGATTTTCCGTGTGAACACCAGATAAACACCAGTACCAAATTAACTCAGGCAAAGCCGGGTATATCAGCTGGTATATCTATATATATAAAGACGAAAGCCCTCACTCGCTCACTGACTCGCCACTAATTCTCCAACTTCCTGATGTCGTAGAAACATGAAATTTGGTAAGAGCATAGATTATGTCCAAAATAGGAAAATAAAGAGGTCCAAACTCGATTATTTAATTCTAGCGTAAAAGAAATAGCGTCCAAATTTCACGTACAGAATGTAATTCTCTCACTTCTTGGTGTAATAGAAAGTTGAAATTTCGCACGAGCATTGATTGTGTCATAAATAGGAAAAGTTAATGGGTCCAAACTCGATTGTTCAATTTTAAGCGCAAAAGAATTAGCGTCAAAATTTTACGTACATAATCTAAATCTCTCACTTCCCAATGTCATAGAAACATAAAATTTGCCATAAGCATTGAATATGTCATAAATAAGATAGGTTAATGGGTCCCACCTCGATTATTCAATTCTAAGTGCAAAAGAATTAGCGTCCAAATTTTACGTACGGAATGTATTTTTCTCCCTTTCCGGTGTCATGGAAACTTGAAATTTGGCACGAGCATTGATTATGTCATAAATAGGAAAAGCTAATGGGTCCCAACTCGACTATTGAATTCTAAACGCAAAAGAATTAGCGTCCAAATTTTATGTACAGAATTTAATTCTCCAACTTCCCGATGTCGTAGAAACATGAAATTTGGCAAATGCACCGAGTATGTCATAAATAGGAAAAGCTAATGGGTCCCAACTCGATTATTCAATTCTAATCGCAAAAGAATTAGCGTCCAACTTTTACGTACGGAATGTATTTTTCTCACTTTCCGGTGTCATAGAAACGTGAAATTTGGCACGAGCATTGAATATGTCATAAATAGGAAAATCTAATGGGTCCCAACTCGATTATTGAATTCTATGCGCAAAACAATTAGCGTCCAAATTTTACGTACGGAATGTATTTTTCTCCCTTTTTGGTGTCATGGAAACGTGAAATTTGGCACGAGCATTAATTATGTCATAAATAGGAAAAGCTAATGGGTCCCAAGTCGACTATTGAATTCTAAGCGCAAAAGAATTAGCGTCCAAATTTTATGTACAGAATTTAATTCTCCAACTTCCCGATGTCGTAGAAACATGAAATTTGGCAAAAGCACTGAGTATGTCATAAATAGGAAACGCTAATGGGTCCAAACTCGATTATTCAATTCTAAGCGCAAAATAATTAGCGTCCAAATTTTACGTACGGAATCTGATTCTCTCACTTCCCGTTGTCATAGAAACTCGAAATTGGGCACGAGCATTCATTATGTCATACATAGGAAAAGTTAATGGGTCCCAACTCGATTATTCAATTCTATGCGCAAAAGAATTAGCGTCAACATTTTACGTACAGAATGTATTTTTCTCACTTTCCGGTGTCATAGAAACGTGCAATTTGGCACGAGCATTGATTATGTCATAAATAGGAAAAGTTAATGGGTTCCTACTCGCTTATTTAATTCTATGCGCAAAATAATTAGCGTCCAAATTTTACGTACGTAATGTAAATTTCTCACTTTCCGGTGTCACAGAAACGTGAAATTTGGCACAAGCATTGATTATGTCATAAATATGAAAACCTTATGGGTCCCAACTCGATTATTCAATTCTATGCACAGAAGAATTGCCGTCCAAATTTTACGTACGGAATGTAATTTTCTCACTTTCCGGTGTCATAGAAACGTGAAATTTGGCACGAGCATTCATTATGTCATAAATAGGACAAGCTAATGGATCCCAACTTGACAATTGAATACTAAGCGCAAAAGAATTAGCGTCCAAATTTTACGTACAGGATCTAATTCTCTTACTTCCCAATGTCATAGAAACATGAAATTTGCCATAAGCATTGAATATGTTATAAATAGGAAAGGTTAATGGGTCCCAACTTGATTATTCAATTCTAAGTGCAAAAGAATTAGCGTCCAAATTTTACGTATGGAATCTAATTCTCTCACTTGCTGATGTCATTTTATATTAAGGAAACGTCGCATGGTTACTTCCCGTGGTGTTTCCTGGATAACGCAGAGAGCTATGCAAAATCGTGAACATATGTTTTTCCTCGGTTTCTCTAAAGTAACCACAACTTCATAAGATTTTCCGTGTGAACAACAGATAAACACCAGTACCAAATTAACTCGGGCGAAGCCGGGTATATCAGCTAGTATATCTATATATATAAAGACGAAAGCCCTCACTCACTCGCTCACTGACTCGCCACTAATTCTCCAACTTGCCGATGTCGTAGAAACATGAAATTTGGTAAGAGCGTAGATTATGTCCAAAATAGGAAAAGGTCCCAACTCAATTATTTAATTCTAGCGCAAAAGAAATAGTGTCCAAATTTTACGTACATAATCTAAATCTCTCACTTTCCAATGCCATAGAAACTTAAAATTTGGCACGAACATCGATTCTTTCATAAATAGGAAAACTTAATGGGTCCCAACTCGATTATTCAATTCTAAGCGCAAAAGAACTAGCGTCCAAATTTCACGTACGGAATGTAATTCTCTCACTTCTTGGTGTAATAGAAAGCTAAAATTTGGCACGAGCATTGATTGTGTCATAAATAGGAAAAGCTAATGGGTCCCAACTAGATTATTCAATTGTAAGCGCAATAGAATTAGCATGCAAATTTTACGTACGGAATGTAATTCTCTCACTTTCCCGTGTCATAGAAACGTGAAATTTGGCACGAGCATTGATTATGTCATAAAAAGGAAACGCTAATCGGTCCCAACTCGATTATTCAATACTAAGCGCAAAAGAATTAGCGTCCAAATTTTACAAACGGAATCTAATTCTCTCACTTCCCGGTGTCATAGAAAATCGAAATTTGGCACGAGCATTGATTATGTCATAAATAGGAAACGCTAATGGGTCCCAACTCGATTTTTCAATTCTAAGCGCAAAAGAATTAGCGTCCAAATTTTATGTACAGAATCTAATTCTCTCACTTCCCGGTGTCATAGAAACGTGAAATTTTGCACGGGCATTGATTATGTCATCAATTGGAAAAGTTAATAGGTCCCAACTCGATTGTTCAATTCTAAGCGCAATAGAATTAGCGTCCACATTTTACGTACGAAATCTAATTCAGTTCCTTGTGTAATAGAAACTTGAGATTTGGCACGGGCATTGACTGTGTCATGAATATGAAAAGCTAATGGGTCCCAACTCGATTATTTAGTTCTAAGCGCAAAAGAATTAGCGTCCTAATTTTACGTACGGAATGTAATTCTCTCACTTCCCGGTGTCATAGAAATATGAAATTTAGCACAAGCATTGATTATGTCATAAATAGGAAAAGTTAATAGGTCCCAACCCGATTATTCAATTCTATGCGCAAAAGAATTAGCATCCAAATTTTACGTACGGAATCTAATTCTCTCACTTCCCGGTGTCATAAAAACTCGAAATTTGGCAAGAGCATTGATTATGTCATAAATAGGAAAAGCTAATGGGTCACAACTCGATTATTCAATTCTATGCGCAAAAGAATTAGCATCTAAATTTTACGTACGGAATGTAATTTTCTCACTTTCCGGTGTCATAGAAACGTGAAATTTGGCACCAGCATTGATTATGTCATAAATAGGAAAAGCTAATGGGTCCCAACTCGATTATTCAATTCTATGCGCAAAAGAATCAGCGTCCAAATTTTACGTACGGAATGTAATTTTCTCACTTTCCGGTGTCATAGAAACGTGAAATTTGGCACGAGCATTGATTATGTCATAAATAGGAAAAGCTAATGGGTCCCAACTCGATTATTCAATTCTATGCGCAAAAGAATTAGTGTCCAAATTTTACGTACGGAATGTATTTTTCTCACTTTCCGGTGTCATAGAAATGTGAAATTTGGCACGAGCATTGATTATGTCATAAATAGGAAAAGCTAATGGGTCCCAACTCGATTATTGAATTCTATGCGCAAAACAATTAGCGTCCAAATTTTACGTACGGAATGTATTTTTCTCACTTTCCGGTGTCATAGAAATGTGAAATTTGGCACGAGCATTGATTATGTCATAAATAGGAAAAGCTAATGGGTCCCAACTCGATTATTGAATTCTATGCGCAAAACAATTAGCGTCCAAATTTTACGTACGGAATGTAATTTTCTCACTTTCCGGTGTCATAGAAACGTGAAATTTGGCACGAGCATTGATTATGTCATAAATAGGAAAAGCTAAGAGGTCCCAACTCGATTATTGAATTCAATGCGCAAAACAATTAGCGTCCAAATTTTACGTACGGAATGTAATTTTCTTTCTTTCCGGTGTTATAGAAACGTGAAATTTGGCACAAGCATTGATTATGTCATAAATAGGAAAAGCTAATGAGTCCCAACTCGATTATTCAATTCTATGCGCAAAAGAATTAGCGTCCAAACTTTACGTACGGAATGTAATTTTCTCACTTTCCGGTGTCATAGAAACGTGAAATTTGGCACGAGCATTGATTATGTCATAAATAGGAAAAGCTAATGGGTCCCAACTCGATTATTCAATTCTATGCGCAAAACAATTAGCGTCCAAATTTTACATACGGAATGTATTTTTCTCACTTTCCGGTGTCATAGAAATGTGAAATTTGGCACAAGCATTGATTATGTCATAAATAGGAAAAGCTAATGGGTCCCAACTTGACTATTGAATTCTAAGCGCAAAACAATTAGCGTCCAAATTTTATGTACAGAATTAATTTTCTCCAACTTCCCGATGTCGTAGAAACATGAAATTTGGCAAAAGCACTGAGTATGTCAAAAATAGGAAAACCTAATTGGTCCCAACTCGATTATTCAATTCTAGCGCAAAAAAATTAGCATCCAAATTTTACGTACTGGATCTAATTCTCTCACTTCCCGATGTCGTAGAAACATGAAATTTGGCATGAGCATTGATTATGTCATAAATAGGAAAAGTTAATGGGTCCCAACTTGATTATTCAATTCTAAGCGCAAAAGAATTAGCGTCCAAATTTTATGTACAGAATTTAATTCTCCAACTTCCCGATGTCGTAGAAACGTGAAATTTGGCACGAGCATTGATTATGTCATAAATAGGAAAAGCTAATAGGTCCCAACTCGATTATTCAATTCTATGCGCAAAAGAATCAGCGTCCAAATTTTACGTACGGAATGTAATTTTCTCACTTCCCGGTGTCATAGAAATGTGAAATTTAGCACAAGCATTGATTATTTCATAAATAGGAAAAGCTAATGTGTCCCAACTCGATTATTCAATTCTAGCGCAAAAGAATTAGCGTCGCAATTTTACGTACGGAATCTAAATCTCTCACTTCCCAATGTCATAGAAACTTAAAATTTGGCAAGGGCATTGAATATGTCATAAATAGGAAAATTTAATAGGTCCCAACTCGATTATTAAATTCTATGCGCAAAAGAATTAGCGTCCAAATTTTACGTACGGAATCTAATTCTCTCACTTCCCGGTGTCATAAAAACTCGAAATTTGGCACGAGCATTGATTATGTCATAAATAGGAAAAGCTAATGGGTCCCAACTCGATTATTGAATTCTATGCGCAAAACAATTAGCGTCCAAATTTTATGTACGGAATGTAATTTTCTCACTTTCCGGTGTCATAGAAACGTGAAATTTGGCACGAGCATTGATTATGTCATAAATAGGAAAAGCTAATGGGTCCCAACTCGATTATTCAATTCTTTGCGCAAAAGAATTAGCGTCCAAATTTTACGTACGGAATGTATTTTTCTCGCTTTCCGGTGTCATAGAAATGTGAAATTTGGCACGAGCATTGATTATGTCATAAATAGGAAAAGCTAATGGGTCCCAACTCGACTATTGAATTCTAAGCGCAAAAGAATTAGCGTCCAAATTTTATGTACAGAATTTAATTCTCCAACTTCATGATGTCGTAGAAACATGAAATTTGGCATGAGCATTGATTATGTCATAAATAGGAAAAGTTAATGGGTCCCAACTCGATTGTTCAATTCTAAGCGCAAAAGAATTAGCGTCCAAATTTTATGTACAGAACCTAATTCTCTTACTTCCAGGTGTCATAGAAACTTGAAATTTGGCACGGGCATTGATTGTGTCATAAATAGGAAAAGTTAATGGGTCCAAACTCGATTGTTCAATTCTAAGCGCAAAAGAATTAGCGTCAAAGTTTTACGTGCATAATCTAAATCTCTCACTTCCCAATGTCATAGAAACATGAAATTTGCCATAAGCATTGAATATGTCATAAATGAGAAAGGTTAATGAGTCCCTACTCGATTATTCAATTCTAAGTGCAAAAGAATTAGCGTCCAAATTTTACGTATGAAATCTAATTCTCTCACTTGCTGATGTCATTTTATATAAAGGAAACGTCGCATGGTTACCTCCCGTGGTGTTTCGTGGGTAACGCACAGAACTATGCAAAATGGTGAACATATGTTTTTCCTCGGTTACTCTAAAGTAACCACGACTTCATAAGATTTTCCGTGTGAACACCAGATAAACAACAGTACCAAATTAACTCGGGCGAAGCCGGGTATATCAGCTAGTATATCTATATATATATATAAAGACGAAAGCCCTCACTCACTCACTCGCTCACTGACTCGCCACTAATTCTCCAACTTCCCGATGTCGTAGAAACATGAAATTTGGTAAGAGCATAGATTATGTCCAAAATAGGAAAAGTAAAGAGGTTCCAACTCGATTATTTAATTCTAGTGCAAAAGAAATAGCGTCTAAATTTTACGTACATAATCTAAATCTTTCACTTCCCAATGTCATAGAAACTTAAAATTTGACACGAGCATCGATTATTTCATAAATAGGAAAACTTAATGGGTCCCAACTCGATTATTCAATTCTAGCGCAAAAGAACTGGCGTCCAAATTTTACGTACGGAATGTAATTCTCTCACTTCTTGGTGTAATAGAAAATTGAAATGTGGCACGAGCATTGATTGTGTCATAAATAGGAAAAGCTAATGGGTCCCAACTAGATTATTCAATTCTAAGCGCAAAAGAATTAGCGTCCAAATTTTACGTACGGAATTCTCTCACTTTCCCGTGTCACAGAAATGTGAAATTTGGCACAAGCATTGATTATGTCATAAATAGGAAAAGCTAATGAGTCCAAACTCGATTATTCAATTCTAGCGCAAAAGAATTAGCGTCGCAATTTTACATACGGAATCTAAATCTCTCACTTCCCAATGTTATAAAAACTTAAAGTTTGGCACGGGCAATGAATATGTCATGAATAGGAAAAGTTGATAGGTCCCAACCCGATTATTCAATTCTATGCGCAAAAGAATTAGCGTCCAAATTTTACGTACGGAATCTAATTCACTTCCCGGTGTCATAGAAACAAGAAATTTGGTACGAGCATTGATTATGTCATAAATAGGAAAAGCTAATGGGTCCCAACTCCATTATTCAATTCTATGCGCAAAAGAATTAGCATCCAAATTTTACGTACGGAATGTAATTTCTTCACTTTCCGGTGTCATAGAAACAGGAAATTTGGCAGGAGCATTGATTATGTCATAAATAGGAAAAGCTAATGCGTCCCAACTCGATTATTCAATACTAGCGCAAAAGAATTGGCGTTGAAATTTTACGTGCGGAATGTAATATTTTTCACTTTCAGGTGTCATAAAAACGGGAAATTTGGCACGGGCATTGATTATGTCATCAATAGAAAACGCTAATGGGTCCCAACTCGATTATTCAATTCTATGCGCAAAAGAATTAGCGTCCAAATTTTAGGTGTGGAATGTCATTTTCTCACTTTCCGGTGTCATAGAAACGGCAAATTTCGCACGAGCATTGATTATGTCATAAATAGGAAAAGCTAATGGGTCCCAACTCCATTATTCAATTCTATGCACAAAAGAATTAGCGTCCAAATTTTACGTGCGGAATGTAATTTCTTCACTTTCCGGTGTCATAGAAACAGGAAATTTGGCACAAGCATTGATTATGTCATAAATAGGAAAAACTAATGGGTTCCAACTTGATTATTCAATTCTATGCCCAAAAGAATTAGTGTCCAAATTTTACGTACGGAATCTAATTTTCTCACTTTCCGGTGTCATAGAAACGTGAAATTTGGCACGAGCATTGATTATGTCATAAATAGGAAAAGTTCATAGGTCCCAACTCGATTATTCAATTCTAGCGCAAAACAATTTGCGTCGAAATTTTACGTGCGGAATGTAATTTTTTCACTTTCCGGTGTCATAGAAACGGGAAATTTGGCACAAGCATTGATTATGTCATAAATAGGAAAAGCTAATGGGTCCCAACTAGATTATTCAATTCTATGCGCAAAACAATTAGCATCCAAATTTTACGTGCGGAATGTAATATTCTCACTTTCCGGTGTCATAGAAACGGGAAATTTGGCATGAGCATTCATTATGTCATAAATAGGAAATGCTAATGGGTCTCAACTCGATTATTCAATTCTAAGCTCAAAAGAATTAGTGTCCAAATTTTATGTACGTAATCTAATTCTCTCACTTCCTGATGTCATTTTATATAAAGGAAACATCGCATGGTTGCCTCCACGTGGTGTTTCATGGGTAACGCAGAGAACTATGCCAAATGGTGAACATATGTTTTTCCTCAGTATCTCTAAAGTAACCATGACTTCATAAGATTTTCTGTTGAACACCAGATAAACACCAGTACCAAATTAACTCGGGCGAAGCCGGGTATATCAGCTAGTATTATATAAACGTGATATATCAGGTCAGAAGGTATACTTTGCACACACACACTGGGCCTAGAAGGCTGGAGGAGTTCTGGGAGGGCCAATAGGTATGATGTTTAACTCACTGAGGAACACTCAGGAATAGGAACATACAGTCTTTGGCCCGTAACAAGAATTCTAACAAGATTACAGGTAGTCATAAATGTCAGAAGAAAAAATGTATTGCTGTAACCATATAGTGCAAAAACAGAATACAACAAAGATAGAAGAGGAAACCATTCACATCAAACAAAAAATGACGTAGTAAAAATATAATATACATGTTAGAATGCCCATGTGGCTTCCGTTATGTCGGTAGAACAACTCAGTTTAAATCTTAGAATTAATCAGCATAGACATAACATAAAAAAGGGATACATGAAACATAGTTTATCAAGACATTTTGCAGAAAAACACAATAAAATTAGTAAAGGGTTAATATTAATTCCACTAGAAGTTATCAAACAAAAATCCATAGCGTCCCTCCGAAAAAAGGAGATGTATTGGATATATGGACTGAACACATTAACACCGAACGGCTTAAATGAAGTTTTAGAAAAAATATAAAAAACAAATAATAAAATATAAACTTATTTTTAAACCTATGTAATTATTTTTAGGGTGCATTCACACGAACGTATATCGGCTTGGTTTTCACGCCGAGCCGATATACGTTGTCCTCGTGTGCAGGGGGGGGGATGGAAGAGCCAGGAGCAGGAACTGAGCTCCCACCCCCTCTCTGCCTCCTCTCCGCCCCTCTGCACTATTTGCAATGAGAGAAAGCGGGATGGGGCGGGGCTAAGGTCAGAGAATTAGCCCCGCCTCCATCCCACCTCTCCCCATTGCAAATAGTGCAGAGGGGCGGAGAGGAGGCAGAGAGGGGGTGGGAGCTCAGTTCCTGCTCCTGGCTCTTCCATCCTCCCCCCCTTGCACACAAGGACAACGTATATCAGCTCGGCGTAAAAACCGAGCCGATATTCGTTCGTGTGAATTCACCCTTACTGATATATAACGTATTATAGACATTTATGCTTTGATTATTATTATATATGTGTGTGTGTATTTAGAATGTTTGTATAAGAGATTTTTAATTAGATTATATGTAATTTATTGGATAGCTTTTAATGAATAGTTTGCAGATTAGATATTTATAAATTGACAGAAAGTATCTCACTCGTGTATTAACATATAGAGTGAAACTCACAGCATACAAAGAAATTCAGTGTCTATATTCAGACTTGGGTAATAAAGTAGATTGAAGAACTGAGACGCATATGCGGTCCAGGATAGATCAGGTGACGTCAGAGGGAAGGGAATCCCTCCCACATGAATCACGCCAGATTCTCAAACTCGGGGACGCCAAGGAGCACCTTGTTGTGAGTAATCACTGTGTGTGTGTATATATATATATATATATATATATATATATATATATATATGTAATGGCTTACACTAGTATTAAGCTTGACAAAGACACCTGTAATGTGTTGAAACGCGTAGCGCAAATAAAGAGAGTTTCCTTACGGCGCGGGTATATTTTATTGGATTACACCCATTTG